>NC_056746.1:1455939799-1455977299 GCF_019279795.1 Protopterus annectens | reverse complement strand
TTCTTCCGTAATTAGTGGATTACCTCCTATATGATAGTTTGTGGGCACTTTGATTTTCCCAAAGGGGATGACTATGCAGTTTTTTTGCATATAGCCTGAGGCCATGGTTCTGACACCAGGTATTGGTCTCCCCTAAGACCCTTCTGGAGGATGCTTGTATCAGCCGGAGAGTCAATTATGGCTCCCAGTTTGCAATCATCTGCGAACTTGGTCAGCCACAGTCCTCCCGTGTTTGCCTGTACCTCAGAGAAGTATATACCGAACAAGAGGGGTCCCAGGACTGATCCTTGTGGGACACCACTTGTAACTGGGTTAGAGTCAGACATGGCACCCACGATTCTGACCATGTGAGTTCTATCCCTGAGCCAGTTTGCAACCCATCTTGTGACATATGGGTTGATATTTAAGCTGGTAAGCTTATTTATGATACCAGAGTGGGGTATTGTGTTGAAGTCCTTTGCGAGGTCTAGGTAGGCTGTGTGGACTACCTTTCCCTCATCTAAGGCTTTGGTAACTGTTTCAAAGAAGTCAACTAGGTTTAAGAGGCAAGATCTGCCCTTAACAAAGCCGAATTGGGTGGGGTCCAGTGTTTGGATGTTCCCTATGTCTTTGTTTATGAGATCCATGATGATGCGCTCCATAGCCTTGCAGACCAGGCTAGTCAGTCTTATAGAGCAATAGTTCCCTGGATCCGTTGTGGCGCTACCTTTGTGGAGCGGGATCACTGTTGCTGTACACCATTCTTTGGGTACATAGCCTGTGGTAAGGCTGAGTTGGAACAGTGAATTCATGTGAGGGTTTAGTTTGTTTTGGAGCTCGTGTAAGATGCAGCCTGGGATACCATCTGGTCCCATTGATGCTGTGTTTTTTACTTTGGAGAGGGCTGCTTTCACCTTTGTGTCTGTGATGTCTGGGGGACTGCATTCATCTGGGATAGACACAAGCCTTTTTGGGGGGGATGGGGGGTGAAGTTTGCACTGAACTGTCCACCAGGATGTTGGCAATGTCTGTGGGTTCAGTGTATTTTGTGTCATTTTGCACCAGCTCAGAGCAGATCTGCGAGCTGCCACCCAGATTTTTGACATAGCTAAAGAACACCTTGTGATTATCTTTAGAGTCTTTGATGATTTTTCTTTCGAAGTTGTCCTTTGATGATTTTATGAGGGATTGAAGTTTCTTGCTAGTACTGATCAAGGATGCCTTCCCTTTTTGGGATTTTGCCTTGTCATGTAATATTTTCCTCCTTCTATTGTATAGCTTATTTATGGCCGAGGTCCACCAGACTGGTCTCCTGTTCTTGGAGGAGTGAGTCTTGGTTTTACTTGTGATGGCACAATCCATGCATTCCTGTAGGTGCTCATAGTGTGCATTTGTAAAGGATTCTGTGGTTTGGGTAGCATTTTCCATTAGCCCGGGGGCTTTGAAACTTTTCACCTTGGTCTTGAGAAGTGTGAAGTTTGCTTTTGAGAAATTTTTCACAGTGGTTTCCTTGGCTGGGGGTGGGGTCGGGATGTGGATGTCCATTGTGATAAGTTTATGGTCTGATCTTACCAATGAGGGATTTACCTCTGGTGTGGAACATTGAGCCCCCATGTTGGTGATGACCAAGTCCAATATGTTGTCCCCTCTTGTGGGAGTGTTGACCAATTTTTCCATGGCATTTGAGTTTATAAACTCCAGGAACCATTGGGCAAAAGAGTTGGGACTTGAGTAGTTTTCCTAGTCAATGTTTGGGTAGTTGAAATCCCCCAATATCATGGTGTTTGGTGAGACCTTCATATTCTCCAATGTTCTCAGGAATGCCGCGTGGGGATCCTGAGACAAGGTGGGTGATCTGTAGCAGGCTATGAACTGAAAAGCAGTTTTACCCACTGTTAGTTGCACATGGATGATTTTAATGTGTGATTGTTAATGGTAATATAATGCTGGCCCACTTCCCCCTGCATATGATAGCACTTCAGTTTTAAAGGGATATACTGACAACATACAGCATTCTAAATGTTTCTGCATGACTGCGACAGAAATTGTTTTTTGCAGATGCTAACCTTGGGGTATATTTTACTTAGCTGCTAATGGACTCAGATAACTGTTACACTCATAAAGTGCTTGGAATTCAGTGACACTGATTTTATCCCTGATCAACGGTTCCCTATGTCACCAATAAAATTCCATCTCTGGGTGATATTATGTCTGCCGTATTGATTGTCCCCCTTTTGAATACATGCAGTTGCAACATAGCCTTTCCTGGCATTTGCATGCATATCTCAGTAGCCCAGTCCATGTAAAATACCCATTTGTTCACATCAAACAGTAGACCATGGCTCCCTCCCCTTTTATAGGGCTCAGTATTAATACACCGTAAAGTGGAATACCTGCTTCAGGTCAGTATGCCTCAGAACATTGTTCATGTATAACCATCCTTTCCTTTCTGAACAGATTCTGCCCAGAGTATAGTAGCTTGTCTGTCCCCTATGAGAGATTGTTTCAGTTTCATTGTCTCTCTTACCCATGCTGCATGCTACAAAATTCTAATTGGCATCTGCTAACACCCACAATCTCTGATTACTTGGGTAATCTACCCAGGGTCGCTGTCTCTCTTTCTCTCTCTCTCTGTTTAGAACATACACACATTACTAAACTGGACAATATTAACAGTGTAGCAGCTCCGAGCTAGCACATCCAGACATTTCCATGGCACATAGGGCAGACATTCAGGAAGAATCATTTTACATCGAATAACATATCCAGCTGCGTACTTCATTATCAGTCAGCACATGAGCTGGCAACATGTTCACATACAATATCCTGTATGCATGTACGCGTACTGTCATGTCCTGAATCATTTGTCAGTCTGAGATTTGCACATTCCCAGTATGAGTGAGGGATGTAAAAGGAGAGATGGTTTTGCAGCTCTGTGTGGGAACAATCTGGGCACCACTGGATTTCTAGCATATAAACATTTATAAGGTGGTATTCCATCATAAAGCCTATGCAACTGTGGAAGGTTGGAACATTAGTTCTCAGTTTGGGGAAATGTAAATGCTGGTGGCTAAAATATGCCATTAGATGTTAAGAATAAAGTATTTCCTACATAGCATGGTGTGGCACTGGTAAGAGCTAAATGAACAGATCTGTAGAAGTTATTGAGGAGACAAGATTACTATTAACGTCATCATTTACTGTATGTGATGGGTGCTGATGGATGTTGGGAATGTCACGTGATGGGTGTTGATGGCTGTTGGGAATGTCACATAATCCAGTATTTAAGGAGCTAATGTTTGTATTGGATTGTTACTAAATCTCACAGAGATTTGCATGGTATCACTGTAGATATTCAATGAAAGGTCTCTAAGTCACAGAAAATCATTTGTATTGAAATTCCAATAAAATTGTGATCCTCAGTACAGAGAATCTGGAAGTGTGCATATGGGAAATATATATTACTTTCACTGAGTGACCGCCCAAACCTCTTGCATCAGAGGCACATGGGATATATGCAAATGATCCTTATGAACATCAGGTGTTTCAGCTAATTAGTGAGTCTGAATGCCTTCTGAATGATTCAGCTGGGTATAACAGCCCTGTTTTTCTAATGCTTAGTCAAACACTATGCTTGTGCTGTGCTGATGAGGTCATAACAAGGCAGAAATATGCATATCCACAGCTAGTGGGGTTTGGCTTTATTGGCCTGACATTGTCCATTAAAATGATGAAACGAGTCATGGGCATTCAGAATCGCCAGTTAGCTGAAACACCTGATGCTCATAAGGATCATTTGTATATATCCCATGTGCCTCTGATACAAGAGGTTTGGGAGGTCACTCAGTGGAAGTTCTAGCTTGCTGGAATTTTCATTTTGTTTTTACTGACTGATTTTTCAGTGACCTTCTCACTCATTGTTTTAGGAAATATATATTAAGTTTGAGGTATCTTGGAGCATTCCCCCCAACTCTGAGGTACAGTAATTTCAGAGTTAATGTATATAAGTAGCAAGGGTGTAGAGGACACAGTCCTCATGTTGGGGATGCAAAGTGGTAAAGCCTCCTTGCAAACATTCTTTTATAGCATTACAGCAAGTTTAGGATTTTGCTGTATTTCTTTTCATAAGATAGTATGAATTGTAAGGCAAAGCAAGAAGTTATGAGGTCATTTGCTTCTTGCCAGTACATACTTTCCTGATGTACTTCATGTCTCTAGAAGGGCAAACAAGGTCAGGCCAAGGATGAATTTGCAGGTGTCTATCTACTTATCAAGGTCAGTGTTGGAAGATGTGAAGGTGTCCCACTGTTAAGCACAGAAGGTCAGTTTAATCTCACCCTCACTAATAAACCCTCATTAATATCTCTACTCCAACCACCCTAAACCTATCTTCATCCTTACTAACTGTCTTTGGTTACAACCAATCCCCATGCTTCTAAACCTATTAATATATCTCAGCTGAAATCTTGGGTACTGTTATTCATGCGTAATATCTGCCAGCTTAACTATTAGGATACTTGCCATCTTAAATGGCACTGATGTTATAAGTGTATAGTTTATATCAATTGTCCTTCACCAAAATATGTTATGCATCTAAACTATGTCTGTATTACTGGTATTTTTAAACAATCAGCCTACCTATACTTCTTGTAATATTGTAATTAACTGCTCTTTATTGTGGGGCTTTTCTCCCCGGGCCTCCATTGAAAAAGGACCTGTGTCCAGTTGGATTTTCCCGGTCAACAAATGTAAATAAATAAATAAAAAATAAAAATAATTCCAGATGTGAAGTAAGTGTTGGATAATAAAACAGTCTCTCTGGTGTATTTTGCTTATATGCTGATGGTGATTTAAGTAATAAATTCTGGTGTTTGTGGAGATGTTTGCCTTGGACAGACATAAGAGAGAAGGGTGTGGTCCTTAATGGAACAGAATGTGAGATTCAAATCTCTTCTTACAAGTCTATTAGAGACTGAGTATAGAGATATGGCTTCAATCTTTTCTTGGTATCCAGTAGTCTTTAGACAAGTACTCTTCTTAGTTAGTAGCTGTGTGAAGTGTTTGGGCATGTGCAGAATAAGGGGCGCATTGCGCTCCATAATTAGAGCAGAGCACAGGAAAATGATAACCTCTTTTGACCTGGATGAGATACCTTTAGATATTAGTTTTGCTAAATAGGAGGATTTCCTGACTACTCATTCTACATGGTGGTCAAAAGAGAGGCAGTTGTTGCCCAATGTGTCAAGATCCCTGCCTGCTGTATCAGTTTAGTGTCAGATGCTAGCTATAATATAAGTTAGGGGATGAAGGCTTTTTACCAAATGCAACAATACTACACTTTTTATTTTTTTAATTTTAGCCCTTTTTTCAGTACTCCATTAGTTTGTGAAGATTAGTTCTTGATGTTCTTACACTGTATCAAGTGGAGATTGGACAACAATAACTAGCGTGCAGTTGTCTACAAATTTTGTTAACGATAGGCCTGTTTTTAATTTTTTTTTGGTTTGGAGGTCAGAGAAGTATATGGCAAATACAGGAGGTCCCAGCACTGATTCCCGAGGTAAACTGCTAGCTACTGTCTTGCTTTCTGAGGAAGCACCTTACACATTAACTATGAATGCTCTTGTCCTTGTCCAAGTATGGAGGCAATATATATGCATGCCTATAGGGTATACTCTACTCTGCGTAGAGTTTAGGATGGCACAATGGTGCAGTGGTAGTGTTGTCGCCTCCCAGCAAGAGGTTCTCCAGTTCAATCCTCGGCAAGAGTGCCTTCTGTGTGGAGTCTGCATGTGGGTTTGCTCTGGTTCCCTTCCATTTTACAAAGACATATGTCTGGAGTGTTTCTCCCTGGGCATCTGCTGAAAATTGGCTTTGTTCGAAATTGGACTTTCCTGGTAAACAAATGATACGTCTGTGTGTGTGTGTGTGTGTGTGTGTGTGTGTGTGTGTGTGTGTGTGTGTGTGTGTGTGTGTGTGTGTGTGTGTGTGTGTGTGTGTGTGTGTGTGTGTGTGTGTGTGTGCATATAAAACAATGGAGTCATCAATTACTAGGACATATCTACTTGTAGTTTCCTCTTCAGTGGCAATAGTCTATTTACAGTCTGTAGCCTGCAGACTTTACTGTGTGTCACGTTGGAGGTTTTGTGCTTGTAGACTTCTGATAAGGCTTTACCTTCCCAGTTGTAGGAAACTTTTGTTTGCCTCAGTAGCTCAACAGGCAGCACATTTGCCTTTGCTACAGAAGCCTGTGGGGTCTATTCCCATGCCTGCTAGCTGGGTTAATTTGCAGTGCAGCATAAGATGGAATACCCAGCTGTTGTCTCCAAAAATAACTTGATGAGTTTCTGACAGCCATGTAAAACATTGACCATATTTGTACCTACTAATTGTCCTATAGTCAATGCATTTCAGGATGTGTGTGAGGTGAAATTAGAGAGTACTATAGTAAAAAAGATAGAAAGCAATGTTATAATTTTACTATCTCAGAATATGAAGCATTTAAGAAACTGGAGTGTAATAGAGATATCATTATAAAGCAGGCCAATAAAGGAGGGGTTGTAGTTATTCTGAATAGGACAGATTATGAAAAGTCTATGTATGAATTTTTGAATGACACTGATGCATTTGATTAGATAAACAGTGCTGACATTTCTAAGTTTATTAGTAGGGTTGGATTCCAAGATGGCTGCCGACTAGTCTAGTCCTTACTCTCTGAGCTCCTCACAGCTATTTAACTTTTGGTTTTTTTTACAACTTTACATCAACCTTTTTCCTCAAATTTTTATACTAAAAGATTTTATAAATCTTTTTCTACGCATTTGGATTATTTTTCTTCTGGAATTATTATCCTGGGATTTATTTTACCTCAGAACATTCTTGGTCTCTCTGCTGCTGGGACTCCTACTGCTCCAGTCTGTTCCTGGTTCCTGGTATCCTGTTAACTGCATTCCATTTCTGGGCATGGCTACAAAATCTGACTCCATGGAGACTCAGCCTACAAAGGCCAAATATACTTCAATGCTCTCTCCTGAAAAAGATTCAGGTTCAAAAGACTGAAATCATCTAGACAACCTACAGAAACTTTTAATGTAAGTAATAAAGATTTAAATGGCTCAAATTTCCTTTTAGAAGAACTAAAAATAGCATTAAAACCAATCCAAAGTGCTATACAAAACTTTTCAGAACAGTTTGCAGACTTTAGTAAATCTTTAAAGCAAATAAACGATAGTATTGTTACTATTGAAAATAAAATCTTAGCTTTGGAGGTTAAAACAGACTTATTGGAAAGTGACTTTAAATCTAGAGATAAAACTGTTTCAGATTTACAAGCTAAAATATTGGATCTGGAAGCCAGGAGTCGAAGAAATAACATCATTATTCGTGGTTTACCTGAATCTTATGACAATAAAAACTTGTTATCTGTGACTAAAAATATCTTTGAAACACTGTTAAATTGTGAAGCTTCTTCAAAATCTATAATTGTAGAGAGAGCACACAGAGCACTGCGTACAAAGCAAGATTCTTCCACACCAAGGTTAATTTATACTAAGTTACTAAACTTTCAAGACACTTTCCAGATCCTAGAAACTGCTAAAACAAAGAAACAATTCATATGGAAGTCTCACAAACTATCATTTTCCCAAGATCTTCCTGCACAGATCAAATTAAATAGACAAAAACTAGCCCCTATTGTGCTGACTTGATAAAAAGAGGGATTAGATTTCGAATGGCATATCCTAATACCTTGTCTTTCACAGCTAATGGCAAAAGATTTGTATGTTCAGATCCTAAAGATGCAAAAGACATTTTTCTTAAAACATTTAAAAGCTTCCTGACACTGTATCTTAATATTCTACTGTTAAAGAACTACAATAAGGTTTGATATTTTCTTTTCTTTAATCTGACAGTATTTGTGTTACATGATTTGTAATTCTGGTGTGACATAATTATATTACCTTAAGAACTTGTCATGTAATTTACACATGATGGATTTGGTGTGACAGTGTGCAGTGACAGGATATATGCTTGTTAGATTTGTGTGGATTAATAGAAGCATTTAAATTCCTGTATTTACTTTTTCTCTTTCTCTCACATATGCTTGCTGTGTAAATAGATAATATGTTAATTTTACTACAAGCTTTGGAGTTACAGCCTTCTGTGTAAGCTAAATGATTTTTGGAGGGAAAAACATTCCATCTCAACATTCTAGCAAGAAAATCTTCCCTCAGAGTTCCAGCTGATGCTCTGCATGAACATGCACACTACAGTCTCTCTGAGATGGATGGTGATGTCATCATTTGTGAGGAAAGAAGGACAGTTTCAAATACACAAGTCTGCTTGTTTTCAACAAGTATTCAATAGCACTAACTTTTAATAGATCTGGCTATTATTTAAAGTGTTTTCTCTTCATAAATGAAGGTTGCTTTTTAAATATAAACAGATTCATGTCACATAACATATTCAGTGACTTTTAGTGTGTCTGCATGACTTCAAAGCAAGCTGCTACTTTCATAAAGCAGAGTGAAAATGTTTCTGGAAACAAATGAACAGGTTAGTTTTATATATTAAAATTCTAAAGGATGTGTAAAGAAATGAACATATTTTCCTATTCAGAATATTTTTTCATACAATATTTTATATTATACTGAAGTGTTTAATTTGACAAATGTTACAAAGTATACCTGTTCATATGAAAGTTTCATGTTTTTTCTATTCTCTGCTCTCTCTCTTCTCAGAGGCTGGATGTGATATTTATGATTAGTAGTTTATGTTTAAGAAAGCCTTTACTTATTTGAAAGGTTTGAAATAACTATCTTTAATATGATTAGCTGAATCTACATGTATATATTTAAGCCCTTAGATTTACTGCATTTAGCTTGCTTGTTTCTGTTTTAATTAGATGTTCAAAATGTTTACTTTAAAAGCCTTGTCTTTTCATGCTGTTTTGCTATGTTACATCTATAGCTTAGAAGAATAGTATGGCTACATAACCTAACAGAGTCATTAGTAAAATATTCAAAAGTAGATTTAAAATTATATGTATGCACATTGTTGTATGCTCAGTCCAATATATATGATGCTGTTTAAGTTACTATTTAATAATATAATTATACTTTATTCATGTATATTAACTAGTGTTAAAACCTTACAGCTTATAATATTTCATTTTGAATAGTTCCTGTACTATTATTATCTAGTTAATAGATGCATCTCCAGACTGAATTGTTTTTCATTTTGAGATATGGTTGCTTGGTAGTTGTTTTTTGCTTTATTTTAACTATAACTAAATACTCATTCTACAGGTATTAGTGCTTTTATCATACTAATGGTCATGTTGATTAATGAAATTATCACTAAAGTACTAAAGAAGGTTCAGTAGATAGTGCATGACTATTATCTTTAGTTCAGTAATGCTATGCTTATTTACTTATATTATAATGTTACCAGTTGGTTTTGTTATACTTATATATGTTAACTTACATATCTTTCAGTTTTAATTGTATTACTTCTTATGATAGAGTCAAATCCAAAAATCCAAACACATCCACGCTGTCCAAATGGCTATAAAACGCTGGGTGAATTCCTTCACAATATAAACTTCACAGAAAAACAGTAGTACTCCAGGCAGTGAAGTAAAAGCTTTTTAATGAACGAGAACCAAGTGAGCGCTTTCGCCAATAGGCTTCATCAGACTAATAACAATTCATTGCATTGCAAACCATTTAAAAACATTTACATTAAATCTGATTGGTTACTCGCAACGTTTGCTGATGAGCACCTACTTAAAGTGCACAGTACATGTAATACATAAAAAGATGAATACATCCTAAATAGACTCAACTCACATTAATATACTGCAAGAGTCTATAGATGTAACATCCTTACAATTAATGTATATGACGTAATTGTGTCATCTAAAAAACAGAAAGCAGAAAGTGTAGTAAAAGACAATACCTATTCATGCAGGAAATCCATCAAATGCAGGAACGGACTATTAATATAGTATACAAAACATGGACTATCCAGGTTGAAAACCTTCAAAATAAATAAATACATAATAAACCTGACCTGGAATAAACCATCTAAAAAAGTATTATGCTGAGATGAGCATAAAATAAAAATCTTTCTTAAAAACTACATTATTATATCCTAAAAACAGGTACTGGAACAGTGAAAACTGTCATAGTATGTACACCTATTAACAGGACTCACCCAAAAAGGGCATGTATAACACGAAATAAATATTTTATGTGTACGAAGGCATTGCTGTTCATATAAAACACGTCTGAAGAATAGTTATGCCATGACATTAAATAATAGGCAAAAGAAGTAGTGTACATAATGTGCATCAATAAAGTGTATCTAACATACACATAAATTTCAGAAGTAAGTAATCACAACGTCATAAATTATTAAAGGTATATATTAATAAATAATATATATACATATAGGTTTAAACTCAACCCATATGAAGTGAATAGCATTCTATGCATCTCACTAACAGCCAGTAGAAACACACTGCCTAGGACCAGGGTAATATATTCAATGGAGCTCTATTCAGTGGGGTTTAGAAATCTTTCTGTTCTTCAGGAAGGGTTTGATTTGAATTTTCTCATTTAAACCTGGTGGCACATCAGATCTAAGCCTGATAATCCATCTGGTTTCACATTCCAGGGTTCTATTAATGATATCTCCCCCTCTAATTCCTTGCTTTAAAAACTGTATAACATAGAAGGAAAAAACATGATCACCTCCAGATGCCTTATGATGTCTGGATAAGGCATTGGTGTCGGAGCCTATTCTAATCTGATAGTTATGTTCCCTTATTCGCTCCTTGAGCATACGATTGGTTTTCCCAATGTAGTAGGATGGACAAATTTTACACCTTGCTAAATAGACAACATGTTTAGTCTCACAGCTAGTATGAGTATTAAAGTAGTATCTCCTCAATGTCTTAGGATGTATAAATTCCGTGTCTTTATTAATGTAATTGCATTGATTGCATCTACCACAGGGAGTAGTATTAGTGCTGTCACTAACGTTCATAGCCTGTAAAGGTAGGCATTTCGGCTTACACAATATTCTCTTTAAGTTGGGGAGATTCCTATATACCAGTTTGGGTTTGGGACCCACAACTTTACCCACTTCACTGTCTGAGAGAAGTATATTCCAATGTTTGTATAACATATTCACGAAATCTGCACTATTCCTACTATAATATATTGTTGCTTTTACAAAATCATCAGATGCCCTATCTACGTTCAAATCTTCATGTTGTTCCATAAAATACGGTCTAGCCCTACCCAACCTCATAGCTTGGACTTCTTTTATAGTATCATTGATTTTTTCTTTGTCATATCCCCTCTCTATGAACCTATTCATTAGCTCTAATGTTTCAAGTCTAAAATTCTCATCACATGGATTAAGTCGTGATGCCCTCATGAATTGACCCCTAAGTACATTTTTGAAGACATAGTTAGGATGCATGCTTTGCTTGTGTAGGAGGTTGTTCCTGTGGCAAGCCTTTCTATGAATGGAGGTATTCAATAATCCATTCTCCAACCTTGTTATCTCAACATCTAGGAAAGAAATGTTGGTTCTTGAATGGTTGAGTGTGAATTTGAGGAAATGGGTGGATGTATCGAGGTAGTGGACGAACCTCACAAGCGTCTCCTCGTCTCCAAACCATATGAAGAAGAGGTCATCCACAAATCTACGATACATCCCGACATGTTTCCGAAATAATTCATTCGTACACAAAACTCTATCTTCCCAAGTGGCCATTACTAAGTTGGCGTAGCTATTGGCACAGGATGTGCCCATAGCTATGCCATCTCTCTGAAGATATAGATCAGTACCAAACATAAAAATGTTGTTAGTGAGAATCATTTCCAGGAACAAAGCAATCTGGTCCACTTTAGTATTCGTAAAGTGAGAGTGAATACCTAAATAGTCAGAAATGTACGATAGGCCCAGTTCATTGGGGATGACTGTAAAAAGACTAACCACATCGAGTGTTACCAATACATAAGGTTGGTCATGTCTTAGATCTCTAGTGAAAGAATATAGATCTAATAGGAACTGTTTACTATCCTTAAGTATCCTTGTATTAGCATCCACTAAAGGCCTTAGAAGGTAGTCCGTATAGACTGACAGAGGTTCGGTGACCCACCCTTGACCTGCTACAATCGGCCTAATGGGTGGGTCTGTTAGGGACTTATGTACTTACGGAAGTCCCTGGACAATGGGTATGATAGGATTACTGACCTTAAAAAAGTCGTATAACTCTTTGGTAATATCAGAAGACATGAGTAGATCATCTAATGAGTAGTAAATACTAAATACTTTCTCAACCACCATATGTGAATCTATCTTCTGATAGGACTTGTCATCTTCTAGAAGGTGTTTCATCCTTAAGTTGTAATCAGAGATGTCCATTAGGACAATGGGACCACCTTTATCCGCTGGTCTAATGACTAGTGATCTATCATTTTTAAGGTCATTTAGAGCTTTTCTTTGTTGGTAATTAAGGTTAGATTTATGGTGATTAACCTTAGAATGGTGGTAATAATCATAAACATCATTGTCCATAACGTTACTGAATACCTCTAGGGTGGGATGTAACTGTGGGATGTATGTACTATTTACTCTGAATTTCCTAGATCCCACCTCTTGTTTAGCATTGCCAAAATCTAGGGTAAGCTGTACCTTTCGTGTAAATAGCTTAGTATCAATAATGGTGTCCACTAAGTCAGTCTGTTTAGTAGGGATAAAGTTTAATCCCTTATTTAATACCTGTTCTTCATATTTAGTTAAAACTCTATTAGATAAATTCACAACTAATGCGTTGACCTCTCCCACATTTTCTTTATAGTGGGTCCTTGTTGTTCCTCCATGGAGCCTTTTCTCTTTTGTCGGCCCCTGCACCCCGACCTTCTCTTTCCCAAAAAATTATCCTGTGCAATAGGGAAAGGAGTGTGAGTTTTACCAAAATTATAGTCTTTAGGTCTAACTACCTGAGCATTGTTTGTATCTGCTACATGTATTTTGTTTGCCTGTGGATCTCCCGCTGACTGTGGGGTCCTGGTATCTGTGCTACCTCCATTAATAGATGAATTTATATCCTTTTCCATCGAAGGGTTACTAACTTGTACTAGACTGGGCCTTTCATTTCCTGCATTCATTCCCAAAACATCCAAATGTGTGGTAGGTTCAATATTCAAAGCTTCAGGCATATGTTCTATAACGTCTTTTGTATGTTCAACTGCCTTAGATGTTCTAATAACATTTGTCCTAACGTCGTTAGATCTATTAGACCTACGATCTTCTGTATTACCGTTCCCAAAACCATATTGTTTAGAACGAGGATTATTATGACTTAAAACATCACTGTAGCTATCTCGTGGCCACATAAAAACATTATTGCTAGTAAAATCATGAGTATCTCTCGTGATTTTATGTTTCTTTTGGTCAAATAACCGTTTCTCAAACAATGTAACATCATCTAAAATTTTCTCCAACTTCAATGAATATACATTCTCATTACATTTAAATGATAAGCTTTCAAACATTTCATTAACTAGGAGTCTCAGTCTATTTTCTTCTGGTAGGTGGAAGTCTACAAGTAACTTCATATAATTACGGCTCAGCTCAAGATTGAGCTGTTGCCAGCGATAAAGTAATTCAGGGAAATGGTTGCCTGACGTGGGCATTTTTAAAATACGAAGCCCACGAGGCACAATGTTCCGATCCAAACAAGTTTCAAAATAGTGCCTTTGTACCTGTAGCTTTTTAAGTTTGTTGAAAGCTGTTTCAAAATCTTGTAGGTCTTTAAGAATGTTAAAGTCCTGTGCTGTGTTGCGAGCGTCTTCCGAACCTTCCGTATTAGGTACAAAGTCAAGGAGCTGATTATGTCCTCCGGTCACACAAGCTTGAAAACGATCCAAAAACTTGCTTGCCTGTGTCACAACAGGCGGAATATACGGTAACTCGATGTTTTCATTAACTTGCATACCCTCGTTCGCCATCCTCTCCGGTCGCAGTTCCGTCAACAGAAATAAAGATAAAAGGATAAAACCAATGCGGAACAGCAGGCTGAAAGAGACTGGAACTAGCATGGAAATAAATGTATAACAAATCCAAACAACCAAACACATCCACGCTGTCCAAATGGCTATAAAACGCTGGGTGAGGTCCCAGCACTGATTCCCGAGGTAAACTGCTAGCTACTGTCTTGCTTTCTGAGGAAGCACCATACAAATTAACTATGAATGCTCTTGTCCTCGTCCAAGTATGGAGGCAATATATATGCATGCCTATAGGGTATACTCTACTCTGCGTAGAGTTTAGGATGGCACAATGGTGCAGTGGTAGTGTTGTCGCCTCCCAGCAAGAGGTTCTCCAGTTCAATCCTCAGCAAGAGTGCCTTCTGTGTGGAGTCTGCATGTGGGTTTGCTCTGGTTCCCTTCCATTTTACAAAGACATATGTCTGGAGTGTTTCTCCCTGGGCATCTGCTGAAAATTGGCTTTGTTCGAAATTGGACTTTCCTGGTAAACAAATGATACGTCTGTGTGTGTGTGTGTGTGTGTGTGTGTGTGTGTGTGTGTGTGTGTGTGTGTGTGTGTGCATATAAAACAATGGAGTCATCAATTACTAGGACATATCTACTTGTAGTTTCCTCTTCAGTGGCAATAGTCTATTTACAGTCTGTAGCCTGCAGACTTTACTGTGTGTCACGTTGGAGGTTTTGTGCTTGTAGACTTCTGATAAGGCTTTACCTTCCCAGTTGTAGGAAACTTTTGTTTGCCTCAGTAGCTCAACAGGCAGCACATTTGCCTTTGCTACAGAAGCCTGTGGGGTCTATTCCCATGCCTGCTAGCTGGGTTAATTTGCAGTGCAGCATAAGATGGAATACCCAGCTGTTGTCTCCAAAAATAACTTGATGAGTTTCTGACAGCCATGTAAAACATTGACCATATTTGTACCTACTAATTGTCCTATAGTCAATGCATTTCAGGATGTGTGTGAGGTGAAATTAGAGAGTACTATAGTAAAAAAGATAGAAAGCAATGTTATAATTTTACTATCTCAGAATATGAAGCATTTAAGAAACTGGAGTGTAATAGAGATATCATTATAAAAGCAGGCCAATAAAGGAGGGGTTGTAGTTATTCTGAATAGGACAGATTATGAAAAGTCTATGTATGAATTTTTGAATGACACTGATGCATTTGATTAGATAAACAGTGCTGACATTTCTAAGTTTATTAGTAGGGTTGGATTCCAAGATGGCTGCCGACTAGTCTAGTCCTTACTCTCTGAGCTCCTCACAGCTATTTAACTTTTGTTTTTTTTTACAACTTTACATCAACCTTTTTCCTCAAATTTTTATACTAAAAGATTTTATAAATCTTTTTCTACGCATTTGGATTATTTTTTCTTCTGGAATTATTATCCTGGGATTTATTTTACCTCAGAACATTCTTGGTCTCTCTGCTGCTGGGACTCCTACTGCTCCAGTCTGTTCCTGGTTCCTGGTATCCTGTTAACTGCATTCCATTTCTGGGCATGGCTACAAAATCTGACTCCATGGAGACTCAGCCTACAAAGGCCAAATATACTTCAATGCTCTCTCCTGAAAAAGATTCAGGTTCAAAAAGACTGAAATCATCTAGACAACCTACAGAAACTTTTAATGTAAGTAATAAAGATTTAAATGGCTCAAATTTCCTTTTAGAAGAACTAAAAATAGCATTAAAACCAATCCAAAGTGCTATACAAAACTTTTCAGAACAGTTTGCAGACTTTAGTAAATCTTTAAAGCAAATAAACGATAGTATTGTTACTATTGAAAATAAAATCTTAGCTTTGGAGGTTAAAACAGACTTATTGGAAAGTGACTTTAAATCTAGAGATAAAACTGTTTCAGATTTACAAGCTAAAATATTGGATCTGGAAGCCAGGAGTCGAAGAAATAACATCATTATTCGTGGTTTACCTGAATCTTATGACAATAAAAACTTGTTATCTGTGACTAAAAATATCTTTGAAACACTGTTAAATTGTGAAGCTTCTTCAAAATCTATAATTGTAGAGAGAGCACACAGAGCACTGCGTACAAAGCAAGATTCTAAACTTTCAAGACACTTTCCAGATCCTAGAAACTGCTAAAACAAAGAAACAATTCATATGGAAGTCTCACAAACTATCATTTTCCCAAGATCTTCCTGCACAGATCAAATTAAATAGACAAAAACTAGCCCCCTATTGTGCTGACTTGATAAAAAGAGGGATTAGATTTCGAATGGCATATCCTAATACCTTGTCTTTCACAGCTAATGGCAAAAGATTTGTATGTTCAGATCCTAAAGATGCAAAAGACATTTTTCTTAAAACATTTAAAAAGCTTCCTGACACTGTATCTTAATATTCTACTGTTAAAGAACTACAATAAGGTTTGATATTTTCTTTTCTTTAATCTGACAGTATTTGTGTTACATGATTTGTAATTCTGGTGTGACATAATTATATTACCTTAAGAACTTGTCATGTAATTTACACATGATGGATTTGGTGTGACAGTGTGCAGTGACAGGATATATGCTTGTTAGATTTGTGTGGATTAATAGAAGCATTTAAATTCCTGTATTTACTTTTTCTCTTTCTCTCACATATGCTTGCTGTGTAAATAGATAATATGTTAATTTTACTACAAGCTTTGGAGTTACAGTCTTCTGTGTAAGCTAAATGATTTTTGGAGGGAAAAACATTCCATCTCAACATTCTAGCAAGAAAATCTTCCCCTCAGAGTTCCAGCTGATGCTCTGCATGAACATGCACACTACAGTCTCTCTGAGATGGATGGTGATGTCATCATTTGTGAGGAAAGAAGGACAGTTTCAAATACACAAGTCTGCTTGTTTTCAACAAGTATTCAATAGCACTAACTTTTTAATAGATCTGGCTATTATTTAAAGTGTTTTCTCTTCATAAATGAAGGTTGCTTTTAAATTTAAACAGATTCATGTCACATAATATATTCAGTGACTTTTAGTGTGTCTGCATGACTTCAAAGCAAGCTGCTACTTTCATAAAGCAGAGTGAAAATGTTTCTGGAAACAAATGAACAGGTTAGTTTTATATATTAAAATTCTAAAGGATGTGTAAAGAAATGAACATATTTTCCTATTCAGAATATTTTTTCATACAATATTTTATATTATACTGAAGTGTTTAATTTGACAAATGTTACAAAGTATACCTGTTCATATGAAAGTTTCATGTTCTTTCTATTCTCTGCTCTCTCTCTTTGTAGAAGGCTGGATGTGATATTTATGATTAGTAGTTTATGTTTAAGAAAGCCTTTACTTATTTGAAAGGTTTGAAATAACTATCTTTAATATGATTAGCTGAATCTACATGTATATATTTAAGCCCTTAGATTTACTGCATTTAGCTTGCTTGTTTCTGTTTTAATTAGATGTTCAAAATGTTTACTTTAAAAGCCTTGTCTTTTCATGCTGTTTTGCTATGTTACATCTATAGCTTAGAAGAATAGTATGGCTACATAACCTAACAGAGTCATTAGTAAAATATTCAAAAAGTAGATTTAAAATTATATGTATGCACATTGTTGTACGTTCAGTCCAATATATATGATGCTGTTTAAGTTACTATTTAATAATATAATTATACTTTATTCATGTATATTAACTAGTGTTAAAACCTTACAGCTTATAATATTTCATTTTGAATAGTTCCTGTACTATTATTATCTAGTTAATAGATGCATCTCCAGACTGAATTGTTTTTCATTTTGAGATATGGTTGCTTGGTAGTTGTTTTTTGCTTTATTTTAACTATAACTAAATACTCATTCTACAGGTATTAGTGCTTTTATCATACTAATGGTCATGTTGATTAATGAAATTATCACTAAAGTACTAAAGAAGGTTCAGTAGATAGTGCATGACTATTATCTTTAGTTCAGTAATGCTATGCTTATTTACTTATATTATAATGTTACCAGTTGGTTTTGTTATACTTATATATGTTAACTTACATATCTTTCAGTTTTAATTGTATTACTTCTTATGATAGAGTGTTCTAGTTAATCAGAGTGTGATTTATTTATTATTTACTTGTTTCTCTTTCTCTTGAAATACTTGAGGAAATACATTTAATTACTATAAATTTGGAATGTAAGAGCTTTAGATTAGTATTAGAAGTAGGGATTAAGCATGTTGGACGTCTTGAAATTAGTTAATTTTGTATATATTTTTAGTAATATTACTCGGACTTTATGTTATGTTAGGCTTCCTTTGAGTAATTTGTATTCTAACTTGAGGTTATTATTATCTATAATTACAATGTTTTTTTCATGTTCTTCTGCTCTTCCTTTATCACAGGGGGATTGGTGGGTAGGCACTAGGGTTAGGATAAAGGTTATTATTATACATTTCATGGTTCTTAAAAAACTTTTTCTTTTTTTTCAACAAATGTTATTTGATGACTTGCTTGAATACTTAAAGACTGTTTTTCTTTTATTTTTTCTTCTTCTTTTTAATGTTGTGTTGGATTTGCACCTTGAGTTCACTTTTATAGCATCAATAATGATTATACTTGTAGAATATGCCTGTTGACATAATTTTAGATTCTTGGAATGTTAGAGGCATTCAAGATAAAGCGAAAAAGTCACTATTATTTCATATGATCTTTAAATCACAGGCTAACATTTGTTTTATTCAAGAGATGCATATTTCACGTATTGATTGGAATAAAGAGTTAAAAAAATGGATCAAAAAGATTATAGCTTTAGGTGACTCATCTAACTCCAGAGGTGTAGCTATAATCATTAAACAAAAATTCATTGGGAATATTATTGATGAGAAATTTGATGATGAGGGGAGGTGGTGCTTATTTACCACTTCTATTGCTGGTTTGGACAAACCCTTATTAATTTTAAATCTATATGGCCCATGTAATTCACAACATTTGTTCATTTTAAAAATTTACAATATTCTTGCATCCTATAAGGATCATCATATTATAGTGGGTGGTGACTGGAATGCAGTTATAAACCCTGTAATTGATCGTTCCCTCCACTGTCACCTATAATCTTCAATCTACTCTGGCTATAAATGATTTGATGACAGAATATAATTTAATAGATCCCTCCGCACTGTTAAAAATATAAACAAGAATGATATATATACTTATTATTCTAAGTGCTATCATTCGTGGTCCAGATTAGACTTCTTTCTAATTTCAGATTATATTTCAAAATATATTGTGGACTTTACTACAGAACCCAGATTCTTTTCGGATCACTCAAGAATTTCACTAAAATTGAACATAAAACCCAATATCAAAAATAAAACTATGTTTAATAAGTGGACCTTAAATAATAACTTATTGTCAAATGAAGATATTTGCAAACAAGCTTCAGAAATCCTAAATGAAATGGTGAATAGTCTTGAATCATCAGACATTCCTTATGACATACAATGGGCTGCATGTAAAGCAAGATTAAGAGGTTTATTTATTAGTAAAGCTGCTTTCTTCAAAAACAATACTTTGAGAAAGAGGAATTCTTAAAATCAAGAATTTCTTCATTGGAAAATCATCTTAGTCTGAACTATGATGCTACTTTAGAAAAACAAATTTTGATTGTCAGAAAGATTTAATTCTGCTTCACCAAAATAACCTCTCCTTAGCTGAACAAAAGCTACTTGCTTCATATTCAGAGTGGGCCCAGGTTCCATCTAAATTGTTAGCGAGAATTATTAAAGTTAACTTCAGAAATCCAAATATTACATCTTTATCTTATAATAACAGATTATATAATACTGATGAAGAGATTATTCAACTTTTCACCTCTCTTTACACTGAGTTATATTCAGGTTCTTCTAATTCTGTTAAAGATAATCACTCAAAACTCTATTTAGACTCTTTGCAGTTCCCTAAACTTAATGATAATCAGCAAAAACTACTTTCTACCCCTATATCGGTACAAGAAATCTCGGATTCAATAGATAATCTTAAATTGGGCAAATCTCCGGGACCTCATGGTTTTACTCCAGAATTTTTCAAAACTTTCAAATTGGTAGTTCTTCCCTTTCTATTTAAAGTTTACAATCATATAAGAGTTAATGATATCTCAGATATTCATTGGAACACATCCAAAACCATTCTAATTCTAAAAAATAATAAAGATAAATCTGACCCAGTAAATTATAGACCCATTTCTTTAATTAACGTGGATATTAAGATTCTGTCATCTATTCTGGCTAACAGATTGAAATGGATTTTACCCTCAATTATCTCATCAGATCAATCAGGTTTTATGTCTCAGAGACATGCTTGGGATAATACTCTATCTTTAGAGACTATACTTCATCTCATTAAGAAAAATCCAAACCCTATATATGCTTTGATTATAGATGCATCAAATGCCTTTGACAGAGTATGTTGGAACTTTCTATTTCAAACTATGTTATGTTTTAATATTCCCTTATTCTTTATAAATTTTTAAAAGTTTTATACAAGAATATGTTTACTAGACTATACATTAATGGTCAATTTTCTGCTCTGATAAAGATCACTAAAGGAACAAGACAGGGTTGTCCATTGTCCCCTTTTCTTTTCAACATTTACTTAGAACCTTTGCTATTGTTTATTACTCAAAATACTTTTCATAACATCCCTAGAATTCTTAATACTAATATTCATTTCTCTGCTTTTATGGATGATTTAGTAATCTACTTTCAAACTCCATTATCTGATTACAGAAAAATAATGAATTCTATTGATTATTTTTCTTTGGTTTCCAACTATCTTTTAAATTCTACAAAACTCATATTTTTCCCTTAAATCATTTAGCACACAAATCTTTTTTTGTTTCCAGACGATCATTTTCAGTTTACTTATAATATAAAATATTTAGGAATCAATTTAGAACACAATAATAAATCTTCCTTTCAAAATAATATTAATAAATTATGGAACTCTATATTGTCTGATATGGACAGATGGAAGCATCTAAACCTTTCATTTCTTTCAAGGGTGGCCATTATTAAAATGAATATTCTGCCTAAATTTCTTTACCAATTCTCATCATCTGATCAGATAATTTCAAAAAATTTTTGAGTCTGTAAATAAAGCTTTGGCAAAATTCATATGGTTCCCTAAATCTGTTAGAATTTCCTATTCTAGATTGGCATTTTCGAAGGACAAGGGAGGTTTGGGTTTACCTAATCTTTATCTCTATTATTTGATTGTCTCATCCAATAAACTTCTATCTCTAAATTCAATAACACTTCTTATCCAAATCACTCTTTATGGATAAAATTATGGTATAATTATGTCATTTCTAATAATTTAAATCCTGAAGCTATTCCCTTTATCTCTCTGGATAGTTTATTTATTAAAATATATCTACAGTATTTAAACAAAAGATTAGAGATTTCCAAACCTTACTCAAAATGTGTAAACTAGAAAAGATCTCGCACCATGTTCAGCCAATTCATCTAAACCCAAATATATTATTGGACAATAAACTTTTGAACTTAACAAACTATCCTTTAATTAAAAATCTAAAAGTAGGAGATGTTTTGAAATATCTTGACTTGCCTTTATCTGACTGGCGTAAGTTATTGAAAGTAAACTGGAATTACTCACCAATTCTTACACAACTAAGAGCAATAATTAAAACAAATTTGTATCTCTGGTCCCCATAGACTCACAATTGAAAAACCTTAACACGATTATCAAAATACTTTCATCATCTGATAAAATGCTCTCAAACTCATATAAATTAATTAATTCTTTAATGATGGACCACAACTGTCTTTTATCTAATGTTTGGTTGAATTATAATTCCCAATTGTCAGAATCTCAGAAAGTCCTGGCTATTAGACACACTAAGGAATTTATCCCTTTTAAAAATTAGCATACACACAATTAATGATTAATAATGATGCCTACTTTACCCCAATCAAATTAAACAAATTTAACCCAAATAAGTCCCCTTCGTGTTCATGCTGTTCTCATCCCCAAGCAGACCTCCTTCATATTCTATGGTATTGTCATTTTTCTCACAGATTGTGGACATCTTTGAAAGTCAGACTGCAGAAAATGGGATATCAAAAATCCACGTTGACGTGGGAATTTGCTATTCTACATATTCCATTGATTCATCTTTCAAAAGTTGATATTCATGTTATCATTTTTATTTGCTCATTACTAAAACTTTATATAATACAAAATTGGATTGATCGTTCTAAATTAAAATGGGTTACTTTCCAGAAAATGGCTTTTAAATTTATTGATGCTCAAAGATACTTAGGTGGAAGTCCAAAAAAAAAGCTATTAGAAAGGTTGTGTTAGAAAAGGTTCTAAACATATTAAATAGTTAATGTTAAATATTTTTTTTTTTTTTTTTTTTCTCTCAGGTTGCCTAACTTGTATATAGTGTACATATGGTATATGTTTTATTTCTAAATAACTTATCAAAATCTCATGAAGGTTGTTATCACTAGATGAATTGTTATATGTTCATTTATGCCTTCTTGTTATGTATAATCTTTTAATTGTCTTGCTATTCATATAATTAATAAAAAAAATTTTTTTGAGAAAAAAAAGTTTATTAGTAGGGTCAGTATGGCAGTGTATACATTGCAAATTAATTTTGATATCTCTCTGGAATTTTTTAACTATTTCACTATTCCTTGTCCGAAGGTACCCTTTATATATGGATTACCAAAGATACATAAAGATTTGTACCTCCCACCCACGAGACCAATAGTCTCAGGTAGTGGGTGGGTAACAGAACCAATTTCAATTTATTTACAGACTGTATTAAATAAATTCCTGGAGAAGGTGAAAAGTTATAAAAAGGATACAAAAGATGTTTGCATGAATTGTATAGCTGGTATGATAATGTACAAATGCCTGAAGACTACTTGTTTGTCACCCTGGCTATATGGTCATTATTTACAGTGATACCTACTGATTATGGTGTGAACACTGTGCGTGAATTTCTATGTGTTAATGCAAATATTACTGGGAGAGATATTGAGGCTGTATGTGACTTGCTTAAAGTTGTCCTTAATAACAATATATTTATATTTCAGGACCACTATTGCCATCAGAAAGTAGAGGTGGAAATGGGTACTTTGATTGCAAATACTTATGAAAATATAGTAATAAGAAGAAAATAATATCTTTAACAGCTCATGTGAATTAAGTAGGAAAGTTATTTTTTTCAATTGTTTCATGGATGATATATTTTTATTGTGGGCTGGTAATATCTCATGGTTGAATCTATTCATTGATTATTTGAATCATACTTCTTCTTCAACTTTCAGCTTTTCCTGGTTAGGGGTCACCACAGTGGAACACCTGTCCGCTCATGATTGGCAGTAGAGTTTTACTGTGTTGAGTTGCCAGCCCGGCACCCAACCTTCCACAGGAGGCACAAACATGCACACACTCACACCTAGGGCCAATTTAGAGCATCCAATCCACCTATAGCATGTCTTTGGGATGTGGGAGGAAACCGGTGCACCCAGAGGAAACCCACAAGACCACAGGGAGGACATGCAGACTCCACACAGAAGGCACCCCAGCTGAGGATTGAACTGGAGAACCTCTTGCTGTGAGGCAGCAACACTAACCGCTGCACCACTGTGGACGCCCTATTTGAATCATACTACTAAATTCTTATATTTCGCTGCAGAATACTCAAGTGATAACATACATTATTTAGATATTAGATTAGTAAAAGAGAATGGTAATATAATTTATATATTTATAATTATATATAATATAAAGATATGTTCATAGAACCAGTATGCACACTCCACACACATTTAGGAGCATAGTTAAGAGTCAGTTAATGAGGGTTAGTAGATTGAACATTAATGATGAATATGTAGTGAAAACCTGGATGAAATTATGCTCGAGTTTAAGGAACGAGGATATGAGACTAACATACTGGAAAACATCAAAGCTGATGTACTGGCAACTAGGAAAGGTCAATCTAAACCTTACTTTTCAGAATATAGTTCTACTGTTAGAAATAATAATAATAATAATAATAATAATAATAATAATAATAATATAATTTTAAGATATATTACATTTAGTAGAAGGTCTGATGAAGCAAATGTATTATTATGAAGAATTTGGATATTTTAAAACCAATGCTGGAAGCAGTTGATATCATAGAAACAAGACCAAGTTTTGGCTCTAAGAAAAGTCAGAACTTGAAACAAAGGTTATATTATAAAGATATGTCTGGCAGTAGTGACAGTAGGATACAAGCCCCAGTACGAATGGGCACAGTACCCTGTTATAATTGTAAATGTTGTACTGGTATCATGAAGGAGAATAGATTCATGCATCCTGTGAATAATAAAGAACATATATTTAGGTGCTTTGTCACTTGTAACACCATTAATATAGTATGTATGGCTAATTGTGTAAAATGCATTTTACATAGGGAAGGGCACAAGGAAGCTAAAAGAAAGAATCATTGAGCATAAATCTGAAATAAGAAGAGGAGGTTCTAGTATCACCCTCGCCAAGCATACACCATCCCTCACTTTGGAATCATAGATAAACTTACTAAGTTGGGCATTAATCTCTACATCACTCAATGAGTTGCCAACTGGCTTACTGACAGAACCCACACTGTAAAAGTAGCTGACTCCAAATCCAGCTCCAGACAAGTGACAAGTGGAGTACCTCAGGGTTCAGTCCTGGGACCGCTCTTGTTTGGCATCTACTTCTCTGAAGTACAGGCCAACACTAAGGGACTCTGGCCAACAAAGTCTGCAGATGACTGCAAATTGGGAGCCATCATTGAATCCCCAAATGATGTAGATACTCTACAAAAGGGTCTTACGGAAACAGATGCTTGGTGCCAGAGCCATGGGCTCAAGCTTAATGCCAAGAAATGGATAGTTATCCCCTTTGGGAAAAAACATGTACCCATAAATTACCACATAGGTGGCAGTACACTAAATACCGAAAGTGTGATAAGAGACTTAGGGACACAAGTGGACAGTGGTCTCATCTTTGATAACCACATTGCTACAACAGTCAGGAAATCCTTCTATGTGGCACACCTAATCACTAAGGGCTTTTCATCCAGAAGAAAGGAGGTCATTATCCCACTGTACTCATCCCTCATTAGACCCATTATAGAATACAATGCCCCATTTGGTATGTACCTCTCAAGACATCTGCAACAACTGGAAAGGCCGCAGAAATACCTCACTAAAAGAATCACAGGCCTAAAGCAGATGCCCTATGCTGACCACCTTAAAACACTCCAGCTATACTCTGTTGCGTATCGTCTACTCAGAGGCGATCTCTGCTTAACATACAAGGCCATGTCAAACCCAGAGCTGTTGAACATGCTACACTTAAAGAAATCCCAATTCCTCAAAGCCACATGCTCCAGGGATCTAACCCTTGTCATCACAATAAACAAAACATGCTGGAGGGATAGGTTCCTGACCCAGAGACTCCCCAGACTCTGGAAAAGACTGCTCATACATGTCAGGCACAGTGCCTCTTTGGACCTCTTCAAAAGGAACCTTGACAATTGGGTGGGAGAAAGGAAATTCACCCTGGGATCACGTCAGTCACTAGACAGGGGTCCAGGAAGTAAATAGTGTGGGAAGAAATAGGGAATTGTTATGGCTAGGCTTGTATAGGCCCTAGGGCCGATAGCCTAGTACCAACCTATGAACTTATGAACCTATAGTGGACAAGGGAAGTGAACATAGGTTTCTGTTTAGAGTTATAGATAGTAAGTTAAAAATAAGAGAGGTGGTGACAAATAATACACTTGAGCTATGTGAATATGAGTGGATTATAAGGTTAGATGCTGAATGTTGGCCAAGGTTAAATGTATCTGTCAGTATCAAACCCATTTTAAAGAAGTGACAGATGATGCTTAAGGGTATATGATGTATAGAAATTATTAATGCATTATAATTGTGCAAGATTTTTGTATATCATTTTTTCTTATGTAAGAAATGTGAAATGAATATGTAGTTGTACTCAGTTGTTGAACTTTAGTTGGAAGAAGTTTAATTAAACATTTAATTGTTTAATTGATTAATTGCTGCCTGTGTCACATGGTTTTAATGATCATTGATGGAAATACACACTGAAGAAGGGATATCCCCAAAAGGTTTGTGAAAATAACTTGATGAGTTTCTGACAGTTTTTTGACTTCTCTTACACACATAGACAGTAATTTAGCCTTTGACCATTACGTGTCTACAGTAGTGAGGAAATCATTCTATGTTGTGCAACTTACAAACAAAGGTATGGCATCTAGATCAATTCATTGTTCCATTGACTTCGACATTCATCGGACCTATCATTGAGTACAATGCCCTCTTTGGTATGTACCTAACCACACATATCCAACAATTGGAACATACACAAATGTTCTTCACTAAAAGAATACAGGGCATAAGTAATATCCTATGCAGGCTGCTTCAAGGCCCTGTCCCTATATTCTGTATCCTACAGGCTGTTGAGGAGAGATCTATGCCTGGCATACAAGGCATTGTCAGACCCCACTCTGATAGACCTCCTACATATCTGCAAAGCAAACAGCACCAGAATTACCCATTCTAGACTTAAACCTTGCCTGTGATATAAATAAGACATGCTGGAGGGACAGGTATGTATCCCAGACACTACCCCCTCTTTGGAACAGGCTATCTATGCATGAAAAGCAGGGATCCCCTCTAACCCAATTCAGATGTAACTTAGACAATTGTATGGGGAACAAGAAATTCATCCCTGGTTTGGCACCCATGTCTCTAATGGACCCAGGCAGCCAGTAAATGGTTCATCTCTCAGGCCCCCACTTGCAAATGTTTCATCTCCCAATCCCCTGCTTACACTTATCAAAGGTATCAGAACTTGTCAGAGATTTGGGATGTATGGCTAGGCTTAAAAAGTGCATTGTGGTCATTGGCCTAATAAACACCTATGAAACTATTGTCATTCTGCACCATCAGACAGTCATGTATATTCCCCAGAAAGAATACCAAGGTATGGCCAATAAGCTGCGTGACAGCACACTGTGACAAAGGTGGTACACTGCAGTTACACATCACTGGAAGATGTGTAGGGTGGCACATGAAGAAGGGGCATTGTACACAGTTATTGGTGTGATGAAGTCTGGAAACCATGAAGGTATTATGACCTCTGATGTGCATGATGTGCATGCCCTTCACATACCCAGTAGTTGTGTTACATTCAAGGGATGCATGGCTAGGCTTAAAAAGACCCTTGTGTTTGCTAGCCTAGTAAACATTTATGAACCTATTAACTTAATTAGGAAGTGACTTTTTGACACCCCAGTACATGATGGCTTGGTATGTTAATCTAGAGGTGTGAATGGTAATATGAGATGCTCACAGACCATTGTTTTTGGGTATAGGATGGGTTCTATGTTATGAAATGCTTACACCTCTCACAGAGTGCATCAACATTTATGAACATTTGACAGTTCTTACACTGCTTAAGAGCATCAAGTGCTGTGAGTCTTTCAATAGAAGGGACACCCATCTATTGGTCTGTTATTTCAGCCAGATATGTTTTTGTCTTATAAAAGGAGTAGGTGCAAAAATATGTAGTTAGTAGATTTGATAGTGGGTGTAAAGGATAGTAAGTGCAAGGGCTCACTATTGTAGTAGCAATTAACAACCTACAGGAGTTTAAACACCATGACCAGCAGTAAGTATGAAATACAGCAATGATACTAATAACAGCACGATGTTAACAGCTCACTGAAGGGCTGTGCTAAGTGTAGCTAAGGGTAATTATTGACAGCCCCATACAAAGATGATCAGCTTAATAGAAAAGTAATAATGCTCAAGCAACATATTGGCCAATAACAAAAGCAAAATAAGTGGTTTAGATCATTTGGAGGGCAACTAAAGAAAAGCACCCAGCAACTATTACATACACACTGTCAGCTCCTGTGGTGCTGAGCAATGTGCAGCTGAGAGCGATGGTGCAGAAAGCAGGACAATGTATAGTAATTAAAATGTGCAAGCAGCCAATTGGAGTACAACTTGTAATGAAAGCCAGCTATGTTTAAATGTCCAGATCAGCAATAAATTACCTTCTGAAACAAGGTAGCTACTAAAGAATGTTCTAGAATGCCACACTAAGCAGAGGAAGCAGTCTCCAGTTTAGGAATTCTAAAGTTAAAAAACAATTGTCTCTAGAGTAACACAGGTAATAAGCACTACCCTGATGTTATACAGACTGAAAGTAGGGTCTCAGCTGTACAGCTCAGGTCACACCATCTAAAAGGAGAAAAATGCCATGCAAAGCATAGCATAGCATCGTACACATATGTATGTGTGTGCGTGTATTTATACATAATTATTGAAATATATATATATATATATATATATATATATATATATATATATATATACATAATGATATGTCCTTTTGACATGGTCAGTCATCATCTTCTCATCAACACCCTGGCAACAATGTCCCTAGGCAATCACTCTCTCCGATGGTTTTAATCCAACCTGAACAATAGACTTTAATATGTCTTATGGCAGAACAAACTCTCAAATCTCCTACCCAACACTCTAGGTGTCCCACAGGGGTCTATCTTGGGACCACTTCTGTTTTCCATTTTTATCAATGACCTCCACAAAGTCAACCCTGAAGCCATCTGCATTCAATATACAGATGACTCAACGTTGATCTGCACTGGAATCTCGCAAACAGAGCTGCTATCAATAACTCAGAGTACTTTCAACCTAGTAGAGAACTGGCTTACCACTCGCTATCTGAGTCTAAATCCTAATAAAACAGAACTCCTACTTTTCACCCCATGCATAGATCCCCAATGTTATCTCTCTCCATTAAGGCCAGTAACGGTACCATAATCTCTCCAGATGCCCATACAAAACTGCTAGGTGTCATTATAGACAACAATCTTTAGTTTGACGTGCACATCAACAAAACAATCAAAACCATTAACAGAAAACTGGGCTCACTATATAGGATAAAGATATTCCTTACCCCTTATGCTAGGACATCCATTGCCCACTCCCACCTACTCTCCACACTCTACTATGCTTCCCCTTTACTCGCCAGCCTAAATAAAACTGACGTTAACAAATTCTCAAGCTGCTATAACAACATAGCAAGATTTGCAACTGGTCTACCCTATAGGACACATCATTGTAAAAATCTAAATTATCTTGGATGGCTAGAGCTTCCCAGGCAGATTCAATATAATCAACTCGTTGTGGCTCACAAAGCACTTAACCAACCAGATAATACACCTGCCCTGAAAAACATCATCTATCCCCACTCCAAGTCCAGATCACTCCGGTCATCCAATAGACTATTAGTGCAAACCATCAAATCCAACAGCTCAGCTGGTGACTCCCTGTTTGCTAACTCTGCTGGCAAGATTTGGAATACACTTCTTGCTAACATTACCCTAGATACCACCCTATCTCAATTTAAAAAAGCTTTCAAGGAGCATTTCAAGTCTCATTGGATATGTCCCTGCTCCAAGCCTGACTAAATCTTCATGCATACTGGTGTACTAGTTCTATGTCTTAAGTGGTACTCAATTATCTTTGTTAAGCCAGTTTAGAAGATGGTTAGACTGCATTAATCTTTGTGGACTATAAAATGCATTATATTTGTATAAATTTAACTAAACTGTAAAATGTGTTCTGTTTGTATAATGCTATGATGACTCCTGATCGATATGCACATTGTAATGATTGTATATGAAACCACCCTGGAGCTTTTCTCCCTGGGCCTCCACTGAAAATGGACATGTATCCAGTTGGACTATCCCGGTCAACAAATGTAAAATAAAAACAATTTTATTATTTATTTATTTATTTATTTTACATTTGTTAACCGGGATGGTCCGACTGGATACATGTCCTTTTTCAGCGGAGGCCCGGGGAGAAAAGCTCCAACAGAGTTACATTGATAATTAGGTACAGTAAATGAGCTGAAAGAACTAAACAAAAACATAGGCTATTTACATACAAGTACAAGACTGCCATTACTATTTCTGAGATTACTACAAATGTAACATTAATAACATATTAGCAAGGACGGTAGGCAGTATAATGACATTGAGTTAGACAGGATACATATTTCTTTATCACAGTATACAATGTACTTATCATCTTAGCTAGTTGTTTATGTTTTAGTTAATGGCACAGAGCTAGTCTGGGTTTGAACAAGGACATAGCCAGTGTGACTTGAAGTGGAGTTTTAGACTATTTTTGAATTGACTTAGAGAAGTTGCAAGCGTGATGTTATTTGGGAGAGAGTTCCATATTTTACCAGTGGTGTTGGCAAATAGCTCGTCACCACCTAGGTTGAGAGATTTAGTTGTTTGGACAAGGAGTCTGTTTGCTGAGCGAAGGCAGCTTAGATTGGAGTAGGGAGTCATTAAGTTTTTAGTGCTGGGGTATTCTCAGGTTGTTTAAGGATTTTGAAGGCCTCTATGAGTTGGGACTGGTGAAGAAGGTGTGGGAATTCTATCCATCCAAGCTTTTTCAGGTTAGTACAGTGGTGTGTTCTGTAGGGTAGGCCTGTAACGAACCTGGCAATGTGATTATAGCAGGATGAGAGCTTGGCCAGATCAGATTTGTTAAGGTGAGTGAGGACAGGAGAGGCATATAGTAGGGTTGAGAGAAGGTGTGAACTGACTGTGGCTGCCCTGGCATTCGGGGTAAGGAAGGCTTTAATTCTATATAGGGTCCCAAGTTTCTTGTTGACTGACTTAATGGCTTGGTTGATATGTATATCAAATCTGAGTTTATTGTCAATGTTTACTCCTAATAGCTTTGTATAGGTGTCTGGGGAGATGATGGTCCCATTATTGGATTTTATAGTGAAGTTTTCAGTCGGAGATCTATTGGTTGGGTAGAAGAGAAGTAACTTGGTTTTGTTTGGATTTAAGATCAGGAGATGGTTGGCAAGCCAGTTTTCGACTTTGGTGAAGCTATGTTGGGTGGTAGTTAGTAGATTTGCAAGAGAGGCATTGGAACATATTATAGTCGAGTCATCTGCATATTGAATGCAGGTGGCTTCAGGGATGACTGTTTGGATGTCGTTTATGAAGACTGAAAAGAGGAGAGGTCCTAATATGGAACCTTGAGGAACTCCTATGGTATTTGGTAGTAGGCAGGAGAGCTTGTTTTGCCACATTACTGCTTGTTGGCTCCCAGTGAGGTAAGCTTGAAACCAGTCAAGGGCTGGAGTATCTAGATACAGGGTTTTTAAAGTATATAGAAGTAACTGATGGTTTACCATATCAAAGGCTTTCGATAGGTCCAGGAAGAAAGCGGAGGATATTTTTTTATTATTCCGGTTAAGATTAATGTTTTCAGTAAAAGAGAGGGCAGTGGTTGTACTATGATGGGGTCTGAATCCATGTTGAGAGTCTGTGAGTAGTTTATTTTGGGTTAGATAGAGCATTAGTTGGTTGTGCATGCACTTTTCCATAATTTGGCAAGTGGTGATAGTATGGCTATAGGTCTATAGTTGGATAGTTCTGTGGATGAACCTCCTTTGTGGAGTGGAATAACATAGGATATTTTCCAAATTGAAGGGATTGAGGCCTCGGTTATGGTTCTGTTAATTAGGATTGAGATAGGGTAGGCTACGACATCTGCAGCAATTTGCAGGTATTCAGCCGGCAGAAGATCGGCTGAAAGGGTGGTTGGCTTCAGTTTTTTCAAAAGGGATCTGATAAAGGATGTGGACACTGGCTGGAAGTTAAAAGAGAGTGGAAATAAACAAATAAATAAATAAATGTTCCATGGGCTTACAGATGAGGCTGGTCAAGCTTATGGGTATATAATTCCCTGAGTCTGTTGCTAGGCCACCTTTGTGGGAGGGGAATACCTGTACCTGTTCTCCATTCCACAGAACAAAGCCGTGTGTGTGTGTGTGTGTGTGTGTGTGTGTGTGTGTGTGTGTGTGTGTGTGTGTGTGTGTGTGTGTGTATTTATATACAGTTATTGAAAAAAGCACAAGTAGCCTATCAGATTAAAGCTTGCAATAAAAGCTAGCAATGATTAAATGCTCAGAACAGCAGCAAATCACCTTCTCTCAAAACACAGGATAACTACTAAGCATGTTCTAAAATGGCCTTCAAAGCCTAGGCAGAGTAAGCTGTACCCAATTTAGCAAAAGAACAAAATCATCAAAAATGGTAGTCTTTAAATGTTTAACAGTAAAGGAGTACATTTGCCCTTTGTTTTGAAGTTCTGGAATTTATAGTGATGCATCTCACACTTCTGACTGGGAGCTCACCAAACATTATTTGGAAGTCACCCACCTAGTTTGTTTAGATGGTAGGATGTTCATAAGCATCAGAAAATGGCAAACACCTTTAAGATGAGTGGCACCTGTTATCAATTTACCATGTAAATGACATCATAATATGTAAACTAAAGGCTCTTTGCATCCTTTATACCATATAGACTCACATGGATGGTGTAGTGATCAATGCTTTTATGCCTCGTTATTTTTTTTGTGTTTGTACCACTGCTACTACAGACTGCTGTGATTGTTGATATGAAAGAAAATAGCTCTCCCAAGTGTAAATATAAAAAGACAACTAATTGTATTTATCTTGTAAAAAATATTTTACAACCCTAACAAAGAATTAAAAGGTAACAGTGCAGCAATGGAATGAACATAGGGATAGAAGAAACAGTTGGCCCAGAAAAATGTAAATCGGAAACATTTTCCTAAGACTTCTTTGGAAAAATTCCTTTGTGATAGTATTTTATATGATGCATGAAGATATTATTAGCCAGGTGCTACATTTTAGTTCTTTCTCTCTCACGCCATCAGTATTTTATGTCCATCTCGATGACATTCTAACCTCTGTCAGGCAGAGTGATTTTCTGATCAGTGAAGTTACAGAACAAAGGATGTAATGAAAGGTAATAGAAGTAGATATATTAGCATCCAGGCACAGAGGTGTTCTGCACATCATAGCTACGGGTATCTGATGGGTCAATGAAAATGAAAAGTGCTTTTGTTATACATCAGCATTTCAAAACAATGACTGAATAACACAGTATAAATTCTTGAACAGTTACACCATGTGGAACTAACTGTAGGAGGATTATTAATTAATTAATTATTCTTTTGTGCTTTATTTCTGTTACATTTTCCATACTTCCCATCTTCAGAATCAGTAATAAGTCAAGTTTCATGCTCTAACCTTTTCTAATGTCATCTTGACAGTTACAAAATACACTGACTGAGCAATAGTTAAGTAGTTTCCATTTGGAATCAAGATATGAGTCCATATTCCTCTTTCTAACAGATAAAAGACATCTTCATTTGTCAGTAGCAGGAGTCCTGACATGAATGCTGTTACAGTGTTACTGGTACTTGGACTTTTTTAAATGTTACTGATGTATCCTGTCATACATAGAAAAACATAAAGGGGTTGTATGCCCTTGAGTTGAAGAATGAAAGTTTTAGTCATTTTTAGCTGACAACCATTTCATATCATTCAGAGCTGATAGAAAACTGCTTGGCAAAGAAAAGGTGAAATAAAATGGTTTTCTGTGGGATAAATTGGAATAAAATACTTAAAACATAAAATATATTTTAACATAGCCTTTTGAGAGATTTTGCACTGTTTTTCAGGATCATTAGTTATTTGAAGGTCTGGAGAACTGCAATTATAATATGATGTGGCAGAAGTACTAGTGAGCTAAATGTTGCAACATCAGAAGAATGCACTGTTAGTATAGTAGGCTATTCTGTTAGTATAGTTCCTATTGAGCAGGGTTTGATTCCCTTACCCCTTTTTTTTTGTTTATTGTGTGACCTTGAGCAAGTCACTTAACCAGGTATTGCTCCTGTGTCCCTTTTTTGAAAAGGGATTGTGTATCCAGACAGTCTACCTGGTTAACAAATAGATATTACTATCAGAGAAAAAAAAACCTCCCTCATCAGTCTCAGCAAGCAATTCAGGGAAGTATTCAAGTCCACCAAAGGCAACTTCAAGGCAAAAATAGCCTCCCAGGCTAAGGATAATCATAAGGCATTTTTCAGTTATGTATGCAGTCTTAAGGGGAACACTCAACAGTGTGCTGAACTAATAGTAAATGGAACTTCCTATACTGAAGCTGAGGATAATGATAAATGTGCTTGGCAATAAATTTAACTCCAATTTCACCCTCCTATCACTCCCATTTAGCCCCCCCCCAGGAAATACCCTCTACTATTTCTCCCCCAACTATCACTAAAGAATAAGTCCACACTGCATACTCCAAAGCTAAAACATTGCATCAATAGGTTCTGATAACAGCCCAAAATGCTTTCTAAATGTCTTGAAATACATCCTGTTAAGGCCCACTAGACTCTCTATTCAACCACAGCCTCCAAACAGGCTTTGCCCTTAGGGAATGGAGGACTGCAACAGTCATTCCTCTACACAAAGGAGGAGGTGTTTGGTAGACCAAGAGAACTACAGACCCATATGTTTCACTAGTTATATATGCAAGTTCATTGAAAGAATTACCAAGGACTTGATAAACAAAGATATAGGAAATCTTCAAATGGTGGACCCACTCCCAGTTCAATTTTGTCAAGGGCACATCATACCTACTAAACCTGGTAGACTTCTTTGAGAAGGTCACTAGAACCAAGGATGAGGCCAAAATGGTGCATACTGCTTACCTTCTCCTGGCAAAGGCATTTGACACAATATCTCACGTGAGTATTACAGACAAATTCAGAAATGTAGGCATAAATCCCGATGGATAACAAAATGGCTCACGGATAGGACACACAAAGTTAATGTGGGGGAATCCACATCCACCAAGAGGCCTGGTGTCCCATAGGGCTTGGTATCTGGTCATTTACTGTTCAAAATATCCTTCTCTGAAGTCAAAGCAAATGTACAGGACCTTTAGCTAACCAAATGTTTTGATGACTGCAAGTTGGATGCAATCATTGAATTCAGCAAAGATGTAGATATCCTCCAGGAGGGGCTGACAAAGGCAAATAACTGGTGCCAGAGCCATGGCATAAAACTCAATTTAAAAAATACATAATTACACCTTTTGGGAAGACGACTACCCCTGCAAATTACACCACTGATAACATTCGCCTAAGAACAGACCCACTGTTAAGAGACATGGGAACTCAGATTAACAATAACCTGAACTTTGATCTGCATGTGTCCATAGTGGTGAGAAAATCCTTCTACGTGGCACAACTTGTAAGTATGCGCATGGCATCTAGAGATCATAGTCCCACTATACTCAGTTGTAATTAGACCAATAATTGAATACAGCGCACCCTTCTGCTGGTACTTAACCAGCCATTTGCAACAGCTAGAATGACCACAGAGGTTCCTCAGTAAAATAATGCAGGGTGTAAATAATATGTTTTCTGTGGACCGCCTCAAACCCCTGTCCCTGTACTGAATCTCCTGCTTATTACCGTGATCTACGCCTAACCTACAAGGCATTCTCAGATGCAGCCCTGATGGGTCAGCTACACATTCTAAAAACAAACAGCACTAGAATTACCTGAACTAAGGATGTAAACCTCATCTGTGACATAAACAGATTACAGGGAAGCAAAACAGTTACTATATAAAACTAACTGGAGTGAGGTGTTCAGTGGAAAAACTGCAGATGGAATGTGAAAAGTTTTGAAAGAGAAATTGAGTGCAAAAATAAAAAAAAAATGTTTAACATCAGGATCTAGGCACGCAACATTAGGGGGGGTATATTTCCATAAAAACAAGATACCTGATTACAGTGAGAGGCAAAAAATATAAGAAATGGAAGAAAGGTCGAACTACAACTTTGAAAACTGAAATAAACAAGCTGGATAAACAGACTAAGCTTAGTGATAGATAAGATCAGGAAACATTTGAAGAAAATTGATATAAAGATATTGGGCATAATAGGAAACCTTTTTATAGATACATAAGATGTGGAAGGAGTAAAGATACACAAATTGATAAACTGTGTCCAGATTCTAAAATTTATTCTCAGACACAACAGATTATAGATATATTTAAAAAATCTTATGCAAAACAGTTTGGCTCCACAAAAGGGGTGATAAGTTGTCCTAGTGACATCAAGGTAACCCCAGATACTGGAATCAAATTAGATTATATTGAAAATGAACTGTGCAAACTGGATCCAAACAAAGCACAGGGAGGAGACGGAATAAGTAACAATGACCTGAGAATACTTTATCAAGAACTTACACTACCATTATATCTATTACTCACTAGGTCATATAAATATGGGGAGAGTCCTCAAGATTGGAGACATGCACTTATTAAACCTGTCTTTAATGCAAAGGGGAGTAGGACAAACCCAGAATCATATAGACCCTGAAGTCTACTTTCATGTTGTGGAAAAATAATGGAGAAGGTAATACTGGATAAGTTATTGTCAGAAACGGATAGGTTGGGACTTGAAACCATATATCAGCATGTATATGTTGAAAATAGATCTATTAACACCTGTAACATGATGTTCTATAACAATATAATAACAGCTATGAATGAAAAAATTGTGCTTTGATGTGATTTATATAGATTTAACTTCAGCATTTGACAGGGTCATACACAAAACACTAATTAAGAAATTAGTACAACTAGGTATTGATGTACTGTTGACAAGATGGATAGCTGCATGGCTTACAAATAGGACATGGCAAGTATCACACACCAAATGGACAGATGAAATCCTTGGTTACAGTCAAGGTGTCCCACAGGGCTCTTCCCTTGGCCCTTACTTGTTTAGATTGTATCTTTCAGACCTTACTTTTTCATCTGAGGTGTTCTACAGTCTATATGCTGACGACCTGAAATTGGGTAAACTGATTATAAGTGTTACAGATAAGGCATGTCTGAAAAATAATTTGACTAAATTGACTATTTGTGCACAGGAGAATAATATGCTGATACATGCATCAAAGGGTTGTTGGGAGGGTGGCCTAATGGTTAAGGTGTTTGCCTTACAAACACAAGGTGCAGGGTTTGAGTCTCACAAGGGATAATTGGCTAGGCTTAAAATGGCTCGCAAGGGCAGTTAGCTTAGTACTAACCTATGAACCTATGAAAACTAAGCATATGAGGTTTGGGAGACATAAACTGAAAAGGTGAATATTTAATACAGCACACAGTGATTGAAACTGTAGACTCATTTACGGACCTGGGTATATGGGTAGATTCAGCTATGAGTTTTTCTAATCATATCAACTGATTGGCTAATGATAGTTATAGAAGTATAGGTTGTATAAAAAGATTTATAAAGTCTAGGAAATCAAACATAATGAAGTCATTGTTTGTTAGTTACATTAGACCCACACTTGAGTCTGGAATAACAATATGGAAACCCTATAGGAAAACAAGCATGAATAAACTGGAAATAGTACAGCGGAAATGTACCAAGGGCATCTATGGA
>NC_056746.1:1455857299-1455934799 GCF_019279795.1 Protopterus annectens | reverse complement strand
CACAGTAAGGTAGCATGTTCTGTGATGCAGAGGTTTTAGCCTTTATCTTTTTCCCAGAGGACCTGGATTTGACAAGCAGCCCATACAAGGATGAGATAGCTGACATCTGATGGCAGTGAGAAACCATGTCAGATTACTTACTTTAGATGGAGGACGTTGGTACAGTCACACTGAAGGACCTCCCATCTGGGGGAATGGTCTAAAACTGCAGGCCCTATAACAGAGGCATGTTGTAAACAGCAGTGTGCCATGGAATACCCAGCAGTTTAGATTAGCACAACTGGCATTTGAAATTATGAACTCACAATGGCTCAGTATAATGGGCACTGTACCATATTTCCACACCACTGGGATATTAAAAGTATCAGCAAAAATCTCTCTGATCCTTGGTTCTCATTTCTCTCTTGCAGCTCCTAGGATGGTTTGGACTGGGGGATGTTGGACTAATAGCACATGAATCAAATTAATAAAAACACATCATTATCTGCCACAGTATAAACAAAAATGATTTATTTCAATAACCGGGTTAGTTTATGGTATCATTCAAAGGGGATCCAGTTTCTGTCAGCCTGGGAAGTCGTGGTCTACAAATCTCACTGCTTTGCCAGAGATGGTTTGTACCTGGCACCACTATGCTTTTGGCTGCTGGCAAAGGCTTTTGCTTTTCCCATAGTGCCTTTTTTAGGCAAGGTCTCTAAAACAAACTCATTGACATAACATTTTCCAATCATAACAAAATAAAGGTCATGCTGCTAAACACTAGTAGCTTAAACCAAAACCTGCACACCCTGGAAGCACTTCTATCACTAGAAACTGTAGATGTCTGTGCAGGCAGAAAGTACTCTGGCCTTGCAAGGCTACAATGCCTTCCACACCTTCAGACCACAAAACAAATGTGTGAGAACCAAAGGAGGCAGTGTTTATATCTATATTAGAGATAAATTCACCTCCTGCCTATTTAGTCTGGACAACTCCATGGAGTTACTCCAAGTTCAGATTACTGTGGGTAAAACACCCATTCAAGTCATAGCCAATTATAGATCCCCCTCCATGGTTCATGATGCTTACAAAGCCTACTTGACCAAACTGGTGTCAATCCAAACATTCCCAAACACTTTGGTTATGGGGGATTTTAATTATCCCACCATCAACTGGGAAACCTACTCTAGCCCTAACTCACCAGCGCAAAAGTTCCTTGACTCTGTTAACTCAAATGCTCTTGAACAAACATACTAGATCTCATCCTCACCAACATGACAAACAGATGCACTGCCACAATTGTTGGACCCTCATTAGTAAAATATGACAACAAATCAGTCACCTTTGAGCTGGCACTAACACCAGAATTCACAGAGGGTGAAATCAGACTAAATAATTTCACCAAGGCAAACTATGTACTCCTAAGTGAAGGTGTAAATGCATTCCAAACCCCATTCCCAGCTGGAATTGGTAACTATACCAAAGCTTACACTAAAGCCCTGTACAATCACTTGCTTAAGTGTATAGACTTGGCTGTACCAGAAAGAATCAAAGCCAGAACCTATGGTAAAAACAAGCTGCCATGGTGGGCATCCAGCACCAACCAACTTTACTAGAAATGCTAAAAGTTGCTGTCCAAGAAAACAAAGGGGTGGCCCAAACAATGGAAAAGCATGCTTCTCAGCCTCAACAGGCAAATAAGACAACATGTCAAATTTTCTAAGGGCATCTTTGAGAAACACTTAGCAAGCACAGACAAGGATAAACATAAGGCCTTTTACAGCTATGTATGTAGCCTAAAAGGTAGGACCCAAGCATGTGCAGAACTAGTGACTAACGGTATCACACACACTGACCCCACAGAGATAGCAAACCAGCTAACAGATAGGTTTGGTGAACATTTCACTCCCTTACCCCTCCAAACTTATCAGAAACCTTGCCCCCACCCCCCACCCTACATATCTGAGGAGCAGGTCATTAGGCCTTGTCCAAGGCAAAAAAACACGGTCTCTATGTGACCAGATGGCATACCAGGCTGTCTTCTACACGGGTTAAAATATGAACTAGCATCACCATTATGTTCCCTTTTCAATCATAGCCTAACCACAAGCTTTGTTTCTGTGGAATAGAGAACAGCAACAGTTATTCTCATCCACAAACGTGGCCTAGCAACAGACCTGGGGAATCACGACTCAAGCCTGACCAGCCTCATTTGTAAGGTCATGGAACGTATCATTATAGACCTCATAAATAAAGACATAGATGACCTCCAAACCCTGGCTCCAACCCAATTTGGCTATGTCAAGGGCAGATCCTGCCTGTTAAATCTGGTAGATTTCTTTGAAAATGTGACCAGGACTATTGATGAAGGCAAATCTATGCACACAGCATACCGCAACTTGGTAAAGGATTTCGACACAATCCCACACTCAGGCATTACCGATAAACTCAGCAAACTGAATGTAAACTCCATTGTTGTAAGATGGGCTACCAACTGGCTCACAAACCAGACACAAACTATCAAAGTGGGTGACTCCAGATCAACCAGCAGACCTGTAACCAATGGGGTGCCACAAGGGTCAGCGCAGGTCCCCCTACTGTTTGGTATAAGCTTCTCAGAAGTTCAGGCCAAAACTAAGGGGTTGTGACTAACCATGTTTGTGGATGACTGCAAACTAGGCGCAATTATTGAATCCCCAAATGATGTCATTGTACTCCAGGATGGTCTTACGCAGGCCAACAACTGGTGTCCTAGTCACAGTCTCAAACTGAATTCAAAGAAATGCATCATCATTCCCTTCAGAAAAACAATGTCCTTTCACATTATCAAATCAACAATGTACCTATGAAGTGGTAAGGGATCTGGGATCACACGTTGACTGCAACCTTAACTTTGACCACCATGTGTCTACTGTAGTAAGGAAGGCTTTCTGCATAGCACATTTGAATAGTAAAGGCATTGCCTCGAGAGCAAAGGAGGTTATAACCCCGCTGTACTTGACACTAATCAGGCCCATAATTGAGTATAATGCCCCATTCAGCATGTACCATACAAAACACCTGCAGCAGTTGGAGTGACCTCAGAGGATTCTAACAAAGAAGATCAAAGGACTCCAGCATGTACCTTACACAGACTGACTAAAGTCCCTATCACTTTACTCTATATCATATAAACTTATTAGGGGAGACCTATGCCTGCCTTACAGAGCAATCTCCGACCCAAACCTAATGAGCTTGATACACATGTCTAAATCAAATAAGACTAGTCCTACCTATTTCAGGGACCTAAATATGATGGCCTGTGACTTAAATAGGACATGCTGGAGGGACAGATTTTTCTCCCTGTGACTGCTGCATCTTTAGAAAAGGCTACCAAATCATGTGAAACAGAGCACCTCTATAACACTGTTCAAAAGGAACCTGGACAAGTGGATGGGGTGCCCACAACCCTCCTGGACATGGGTAGTCATTACTAAATGCAATCCTGGGTATTCATTAGCGTATCTATGGTATTACATTGGAATGAAATGGCTAGGCTTGAAATGACCTCTGGGTCAGTAGCCTGGTAAACTCCTATGATCATATGATCAAATAATGTCAGTCATAGAGTGAAAATAATCAAGTATATATAACAATAATATAGCAGCATACCTCATACATAGGGAACCACAGATTTTATTAAAGAATACCTAGCACAGGTGTACTTCCAATTGAATTCTAAATTAGCAAAATCAGAATAGAATTTAAATATAGATAAACCTGCCTTATGGTTTGTCTTGTAACCATCAAGAGGCAGACAGTTGATTTATATCCACCTAGAATATGGGTGTCACTTGCATACGGTAAATGTAAACTTCTAGGTGCTACAGTTGTAGCATTTTCAACGGCACTTTCATATTACTAACATGGGTTGATGGCTATGCAATGAGACACTTTCCATCTAAAGCAGAATGCTGTTAATTGACAGATACCTGTTATTCAGTGCCACAGTCCACTTGCAGCATTTGGTGTGTGCATTTGTTTTTTTTTTGTTTGTTTTTCCTCTCCCCACAGTGATTTGCTTTCCAAACTTGAAGCACTATTAGATTGCAATGCTAATGCCTTTGTAGTGTTTGCCTAACACTATTATGCATTGCATAAAGAAATGCATAACTGGATATTGCAGTGTTTGTAGAAGGCACTATTCATTATTTTTAGCTTTGGGAAGATGTGTCTAACTGAAGGAATGTTGCTGTGTTAAACAGTGAAAGAGACAACAGTCTATGTCTATATACTGCAAGTGAACTCTTTTAATATGATCACTGCTTTCTTTGCATCTTTATCATGGCTGCAGGAATACATGTGGAGCTGTGCAGTACTGCTTAACACATCTGACAGCAGAGTCTGTTGTAAATCTCCAGTTTAACAGAGTATATGACCTACTGTTTTGATTGAAATAGAGCAAGTTTGTTATGAGTTTCCTCCACTCCAGTTGCATACTTCTGAAACTTGTGTTGCCTTTTGACTGAAAATTTCTGTCACATTTTTGAACATGTTTTAAAATGTAATTCTTTCCTTTGTTTCTTAGAGTAAACATTTGGAACTTGAAATGTTTCCCTGCTATCCTGACTTATTTAATCGAATGGTCTATTTATATTTAGTCCTCCAATTTTTATTGTTTGCTCTGCTTACTCACCAGATTTTTTTTCTGGAGTTTATCTCAGTTATTAACTTTATTCATCTAAGACCTCTCTTCGATATTCATTTTGAAGTCAGTTTGATAACTGTATAGCAGACTGACCTCATGCTTCCTGCTAAATATAATCCAGCCTTTGTATCCTGTTTGTTTTATTTGATTCTGGTACATTTCTTTTCTTAGAAACTCCCTATTGCTATCTTTTCAGTCAGATGTTCCAGTACTTGACAGGGCCTTTAAAGCCTCCTTACTAGAATAAACCACCATAGCTTAATGGACGTTAGCCTTAGGAAAAGCATACATAGTTTTCATTGAGCTAACTTTCTTATAGTGGGTTTAATTGATGATTACTAGTCAAATCAAGGTGCTGCACAAGTATGATTATCCCATCCACCCCAACCACCAGCTGACCTGAAGACTGGCCATCTTATAAAGACATCTAGTTGCACTTTATTATATACTGTACATGTTACATGCAGCTACTAGTCTAAACACATTTTAACACAATTTAACCCTTTTTGGGGCTAGTTTATGTGTCTCTTGATGTCATTACTGACCCAGAAACTTCTCTAATTTTGTAACTTTGCTCTTATTTTGAACTAACATACCTGCATCTATTACACCATCATACCTGCCATTGCAATACCCTAAACACTTTTTTATATGTTTCTTTTCTACAAACTATGTTCTAAGACTATGACTTTAACAACATTATAAGTCTACAGCATGGTTGGAAGTCCACCCCAGACTTAAAGATGCTCTCCTGCATTGCTCACTGACTCTGTATGGTGACCTTCTTTTTAGCCAAGGTTTTATGCTTCAAAATCCCATACAGAACCATACGTATGCAGCTGGGGTACGTTGGCATTGACCAAACAGTTAACTGTTGTCACATTTAGAACATTTGGTATGCAAAGCACATTGGACTTCAATTCAAAATAAAAAGAGCAAATTCTGAAACTCATTGTTACAAATTTCTAGCATTTCAAGATGGTGTGTGTGTGTGTGTGTGTGTGTGTGTGTGTGTGTGTGTGTGTGTGTGTGTGTGTGTGTGTTTGTAGGGATCACTGTTCTCTTAGAGTAAGACTGGTGCTTGAATTTAGTTTTTAAAGAGATGCAGGTTGTTTGCAATCCTTTGTTAAAAATTCTTAACTAACTTCTTTCTTATGAAATGCACACCATTTTCTGTATAGTGAAGAAATGTTTTGATAGACTATTTGGAGGTAGTAATTGCTGTGCTCATAAAGTAATTCAGCGGCTCCTATGGTAAATGTCATTTTGTAGAAACTGAGGTCTTTCTCTTAAGATATGAGCTGTAGTTAAAATTAACTGTATTTGAATTATTTTTACACATGCCATTTATTTTATTTTTATATTTACTTGACCAGCTGTATGTAATGTGCAATGTCAGTGGTTCAACATATATCTCACTTATGGGATCTATTCTCACACCAGGTGCTTGGATTTATTTTCCAATACTGTTACTTCAGTGCAGAATGGGGGCGTCAAAACCAAGGTTCCATCTGTCTGAGTTGGTGGTACTTATTGAAAGGAATGGGGTATTTTATTTACATATCCACTTATTTACAAATTATTTACATATTTACATCAAACCATTTATTTCTTCGCAGCCTCAATATGTCATGTAGAGTTTATCTCCCTGTCCTTTCTGCCACAGCCATCTTTTTAAGTATCTGTAATCTTCCCTTAATTACTAAACAGCTATTTATTATGCCTGTATCTCCAAATAAACCACATAGATGATAATACAACCCTAAACACTTTATCACTTGATTCTCTATCATTTCTTCATATCCTCTATACAATAACATCTTCAAGTCCACAAAAAAATTGTATCTAGTAAAATAAATAGACTTTACACCATGCCATGCATGTTTAATACTGGAACTATGCAAAAAAATCACTTATTTCTACTCCATTACATATATTGCAGTCTTTTCCCTCATTTCTTTGTGGCAATTTTTGAGTGATACTTTCCATTGAAAATATTGACATTCTTCTACTCTCTGAATCTCCTTCATTTTGACAATTGCATTTTTCAAATCAGAATGTAAATCTTGACTGGGATCAATTTTGTTAAAACAGTGACATAATGTTGTCATACCATTTTTTTCTATAGTCAGTAAATGCATCCGTATGACATTACTGTAATGATAACTTTTCTGATATTTTAATAGTTCTGCACAGTCTATGATTCCAATCCTCTTCTTTGTTTCTAGCAGTGTTCAGAAAATATTCACACTTCTGTTTTATTTATTTTTTATCTCTTTTAATGCCCAACATAAATGAAGCAAAGTTAAATAAACAATTTGATTTGTTAACTGCAAACCTTCCTTATCTTCTTTGTTATATAGCACACCTGCTTTTAACTGAGTTTAACTCTAAACCCCAAAAGGATCAGGAAAAATAGCCAATAATTCTTTTTTTTTTTGTATGTCGGGGACATACATGCCCTCCAAAAGACAGAGATAGTCAAATATGCTTTTTTTCTAAAAGTCATTCTAAATATCTTTTATATCCCGTGTACAACACTCAAACTCATGTAATATAGCATTCCATTGTTTATTCAATATTTTAGTTTCCCCAAATTTTATACCTAAAACCTCAGCTTCTGTTGGGCAAAATTAAATTTTCCTTACTTTCACACTACCTCCTAAACAGTTTCACTTACTCTTGTTCAGTTTTAATCCTACTTTACCCAAACTGCTTCCAACAGCTTTTAGTTACTTATACCATCTATAATTTATTACTTGCAAAAATGAATAAATCATCTGCATGTAACATTATTAATGTCCAAATGCCTTACGTGTGTACATCCATTGTGCCTGAGCCATCTCTTGATTGTATTTGACTGCATCACCAGTGCAAATAAAACACTGCTCACTGAGCAATCCTGTTTTACCCCAACACATAATTTCACCTCTTCTCCTTTTTACCCACTTACTAAATCCTTAACTATGATCTTTTCGTAATCTGATCTTAAGAAATTAATCATTTTACTAACTCATCTTCTCTAAAATCTACTAAATCTGGCTAAGTGTGACAGTCATACATCTTTTCTATGCAAAAAGCTATCATTCTACCTTCTTATCCAGTCAAATACTGCATGTTACTTCCTTAATAATGATTAATATCTATTTAGTCGTTCAAAGTATTTTCATATGGATTTTATAATCCACATTGCATATCATGTTGGGCCTCCAATTTCTTAATAATCTCCTTCTCGTCCTTCTTCCAGTCACTCACATATTGCATCATATTATATAGCATTGTCTATCCATTCACCTAGAGAATACACAAATGTTCTTCTATATTTAACATTCATTTTCTTGCAGAATAAATAATCTCTTCTATCTAGACCTGGCACAATCTATATATTCACATCTTGTAATAGTTCTTCTAATTCTTACAGTGCTACTTGCTTCTGCAATTTAATAAGGTCTTCTGATTCTAGAACTTTAATACCCCAGCCTTCTTTTCATAGATCATTTAAGCAATAACTGATGACATGGTGTGGTATATTGAAGATTTACCCACGGTTGGCGTGGTTTAATCACAAGGGAGAAGCCCAAGTGATTAAACAAAGGCAAACGTGGGTAAATCTTCAATGTACCACAACTACGGAGTCAGTTATTGCTATTATACAATGACATTATTTAAGAAAAAAAATACTTATTTTTCTTAAATAATGTCTTTGTATAATGGCGGATTGCTGTTCTTCCACCAGTTGTGGTATACTGATTCTGCTTTTTGATGTACTGCGCATGCGTATGGGACTTGCATTCCTATGCATACCCAGTACATCAAGGCTTTGAATCGGAAGCAACAGAGAAAAGAAAGTCTCCGTTGCTCCGTTTTCTCTCTTTTTTTTTTATTGTAAAAAAAAAAAAAAAAAAAAGATTTTGGGGCAGTTTATACCAACGGAAAAAAGTCCGGGAGACTGGACCTTTTTCCATTGATATATTGTGGGATTTACAACGGGCACGCTGGTTGGGCTGGCCAATCAGCGTGCACGTTTTAGAATATTAACAAGGAGGAATTGTATAATAAGATATATTCTATTACCACACTCATAATTTCATTACATATTCTTACTTCTTTTCCATTTTGTATTTAATAATGTCTCCATTTTCCTTTCACCTCTTGAAATTTTTCTATGAAATAGGAATCACTTCATTTTTACCTTTTAGTAAATTACATTTGCCTCTGAATAATATCTCTCCTACCTTCTTTATTTTCCAAATGTCTCCATTTATTTCAATAAAAAATGCTGTTTTCTTCTAACTTGCAAATGTTTGTTACTAATTCTGATTATTCTCCCTTCTTGTTCATGTACCAATCTGTTTCCACTTGTGCTTATACATTGTTATACTTCAGTTTAAATGTTGATCACCATTTTGTTAAATCAGTGAAAAACATTATCATATCCTTATGATCATCTGCAGTTATGATATGTGTTGTTCCATTTCCTCGCTATCTCTATAAACCCTTGTATTTTTATATAAATTCCTTCACTTTCCTTGATTATTTCTATGTTATCACAAAACAACTCAACATATTGCTTTGTGGCCTTAAATCTACTGCAGTTTTTCATTCCATTTCTCTGGTATTAAATGCAAAAACAAGAGATATTCAATTTCTATTCTTACTTTACTTCTGAGATATGTAAATTACATTTATTGACTAATTCCTAATTTGCTATTATCAATGACTTCTTTAAACTCTGTTTACATCTTGAGATGATATTTTACTTTTTTCTTTGCTCTGCAATTAAAGTCACCTATTATCATTATATTTAATTATTATACATTTCCTAACTCTTCAAATAAATCTAATTTGTCTTTTAGCTAAAGCATATAATACTATAATTCATTATCCCTCCTAACTTTATATCTATTGCTATCAAATACCCTAACCTACCTATAGAAGGAGCCATAATTAACACTTTTGAGTTTGATGGCAATAATTGAACAGAATTATATTCAAAATGTCCTGACAATCTTTTAACCTGACATGAGCAGAAATTGTGTCCTTTGCTTTTTTATTAAACAGTGGATGTCCACATAGCCTTACAAATTTGTGTTTACCTGTTTCTCACAATTAAAAAACAATGCCTCCTTACATCACTTTTAGTTTTGTTAATATTTAAACTCTATAATGTAATGTTATCCTTTCCCCTTCTTTGTGTCTGCATCACACAGTATCACACATACCCTTAAACTTGTGTTTTCTTACTGCCAGACTTTCACAACAGTATTTTCCTCTATGGTTGTACCACCTCCAAATAATTGTTCCCCATAATCTCCAGTCTGTAAAACTACATATTTTATTAGTTCTTCTAGTCTCACAGGTTTATCATTAATATGCACCTATTTCTCTGCAGCATTTTGTTCTACTTTCACTTCCATCAATTCTTCTACTTTATCTATTTCTTCATTTAACATTTTGATTTACAGGATCATTTTCTTCATTTTGATGACAACAAAACCACAAATGGCCTGCTGATTTACATTTTCTGTAGAACAATGCACAACTTTTAAGAGAATGTCTTCTTTCTCTACATACTTTTTATCATGTTGCTTTACAAGTGACTCTGAACCAAAGCAATAACAACTTGTTGGCTCACATACCTTACAAGTCCTATAATGCCATTCACATTTATAACATGAGGTATACCACAAGTAATAATGTGAAGTGCTTTTAAAGAAAACAATATTTGCCAAGCCTCAGTCTATAAATTTACTTAGGGGAAGATTCACTAACAGCTATCATGTTGGTGACGTGTAGAGCTGCCAAAGAAAAATGTCAGAATATGCTAATGACAGCATAAACAGCTGATGTACATGCTAAATAATCAATCCTACCTGGTGGAGCTATTCAGGAAGCTATAAGCAATCATGTACACTCAGTGTAGGCTTTTGCCGTATACACCAAAACTCTTTGGAATAATGGCACAATTACACTTAGAAAAAAAGCATGTTAGGGGTTGCTGCTGTTATTATTATGCTATATTTGCTACAGGCTTTAAATAAGGGTGCTGTCACTGCCAGACCTCAGGCAAGAAGAAAAAGAAGGGTGTTTGGACCCCATTTGACTTATCATGGATCGCATGACATAGACATTGCTGAGAGATACAGGGTAACACTGGAGGAAATATGCAATCTCTGTCATCCCTACTTTAGGGAAATATAGAGGTGTTAGAATCATCAGCCTTTAGAATATTATACCAGTTTTTAAATGCAATGCTACTACATGCAAAGAAACATTTCTGTTTTCCACACATCCCTAGGAGGAGCAGGAACCATGCAGGAATTTTATGCAGTACACACTTCTCTGAAGTGTTGGAGGCTATAGATTGCACACACATAGAAATGAAAGCCCCCACCTGGAGGACAGGGAAGACAATGCATCCACAGAAAACGTTTCCAATCTATAAGCTGGCAGGTTGTCTGTAGTGCTCAAAGGATCATCTACAATCTTTGTGCAGGTAGCACAGGTAGTACCCATGCCTCACACATATGGGACACCTGCAAGCTCTACACCAGGTGTGCTAGGGTTAACATTCCTCAAGGTCATCTAGTAGGGATGCAGGTTATGCACCTGATCTCTGGCTCAGACACCCATGAGAAACCCCCACAACCCCACTGAGTAAGGATACAAAAAGACCCATGTTCAAACAAAGAATATCATAGAACATGTGTTTAGATTGCTTAAATCAAGGTTCTGGTGTGTAGACACATCCAGAGGTGTATTGCAGTATGACCCAGGCATCTCTGCCAAAATACTTACAGTCTGTGCTGTGTTACATAATATCATTCTCAGGAATTAGCTTTAGTGAGAGCAAGGAGCAGGACCATAATTTCAAGGACCACAGGCAGGGGCATCAGCAGCAGATACAGATGAGGAGTCAGAGGACGAACCACCAGATGCAGAAGGTGCTGACAGATGGAAGCATGCACAGTAAGCCCTGGCTCTGGCTAAAAGGCAAAGGATAACATACATGCTTATTACCTAGGTCAAAGCCTGAGATCTCTCTCACACAGAAATAGGAAAACTGCTGCCTGTTAAACCCCACAACCTTTACTTAACCATGTAATGAATTGTGTTCTGATGACATCAGACAGGGTCAACAACCAAGGACTCAATCAATTTGTACCTGCAGTAATGACAAAGTAATTGTGGAAACTGTAAAGAAAATATAACTGATTGCTCTCATCTGGAAATATGTATATGTTTCTAAGCAGACAATTTGTCTGAAGTGTACAGTTATGTCACTAATATCTCCTATATCAGATTTTTGCAATATACAGTTACGCATTAGAACTAATAATGTGCATCAGTCATTTCAATTGACCATTGTCTATAAAACATGAAACAGGTCAATTATACCCTCAATTGCATAACTATACCAAGAAGCAGGATTGAGTTAGCTTATACTTCCACTGCTTTGCTGACAATTCTAATTGAAATACAATAAGGTTCAAGAATTATATAAGTCATCATTCACAAATGAGTAGGAACAAGAAATAAAAAAACAAAATTATTGTGCAATGCATATTGATAACTGCAAGCTTGTGAATAAGCAAGCATTAGCTATCCACTTTGTGCATCAGATATATATACAACCCTAAGTTACACACGCATGTGCAAAGGGCAGGACACAGTTATCATCATGTGCACAGCATGGGGTAGGAGGGCAAGGCTGACACCAAAGAAATGAATGTATACAAATAAGAAATACAAGTATATATCAGTGTATACAGTATTCAGGGCCAGTAACCACAGATGTATAGCACTCAACAGGATTGTTTAGCTAGCTTGCATGTGTGTCAGGTGGTATGGGCAAGTGATTTTTTTTCAAAATTGAAATGTGCTTGCATGAACACAGTCAAACATTGTGCTGGCACTACATCCTGGCATCTTGGACAAGTGTGAGCTGTGCATGGTAGAGTAATTAGTCCAGCATCATCACCTCCAACCATAAGAACCACCTCTGTGAGGAGTTGCACTGCTACCTCTATGGCCCTGGGTAGAAGTCAGGGTGCTACTTGGACATGAGTTATGTCTGCTGGATGAGTTCTCCTCACTACAAATATTTTCTTTATACGAAAAGTATATTAAATTTTAAAAGATGCTAAAGCAACACAAACTTTATTCTAATATATACAATAAATAAATGTATGCTTCCATGTGCAGGTGGGCTAGCAGACTGCAATCCAGAAATGCCTGTACTTGTGGAATGGAAAGGAAATAATTCTAGGTATCACAAGTATCACAATGCAAATGAAGCAAGAAAAGGTGAGTAATCCCCTTCAGTAGTGCAGATTAAAATGATCTCATACAAAAATGCAGTGAACAATTGGCTTCCCCCATCCCAAAACACCATCAACTATTTTCTGTCTCTCTCTCTCTCTCTCTCTCTCTCTATATATATATATATATATATATATATATATATATATATACACACACACACACATATATCAGTGCAATAATATAACAATGACACTTGCAGTTTCACATCTGCACCCAAAGGACCAATCATAATAAAAGTAGATTGCCAAGCATCCAGTATTACTGCTGCATAAGTTAAATCAGTACTGTCCAAGGCGAAGAGTACAGCTTCCATGGGACCTGACAATATCCCTGGCTGTGTTCTACATGAACTACAGAGTAAAGTGGCACTTCACCTGTGTGCCCTGTTCAATCACAGCCTCACCTCAGGCTTTGTCCTTACCAAATGGCGCACTGCTACAGTCATCCCTCTCCACAAAGGAGGAGAGACTACAGACCCTGGGAGCTATTGCCCCATTAGCCTGACAAGTCTGATATGCAAAGCTATGGAATGCATCATCATGGACCTAATAAACAAGAATGTAGGGAATCTCCAAACTCTGGAACGCACACAGTTTTGTTTTGTGAAGGGTAGATCATGCCTGCTCAACTTGGATGACTTATTTGAGTCAGTCATCACAGCTGTGGATGAAGGCAAGGTGGTTCATACAACCTATATTGATCTGGCCAAGGCCTTAGATACCATTCCCCACTCAGGAATCATAGAAAAACTCACAAAGCTAGGCATCAACCCCTATATCACTAGGTGGGTTGCAAACTGGCTCACAGATGGAACCCATAGTCTGAAAGCAGCTGACTCCAAGTCAGACTGCCAGCCAGTCACAAGTAGAGTCCCACAGGGATTGGTCCTGGGTCCTCTGCTGTTTGGTATCTACTTCTCAGAAGTCCATGCCAACATGAAGGGACTCTGGCTGATGAAGTTCACAGATGATTGCAAGTTGGGAGCCATTATTAACTCCCCAAGTGATGTTGACATCCTACAGAAAGGCCCCACTGAGACCAACGACTGGTGTCAGAACCATGGCCTTAAGCTTCAATACCAGAAAATGTGTTGTCATCCACTTTGGGAAAAACCCAGTTCCCATGAATTACCACATTGATGGTAGTCCACTGAACTCAGAAGGTGTTATAAGAGATCTCGGAACACAGGTTGACAGCAGCCTCTCTTTTGACTAACAAATTGCCACTGTGGTCAGAAAGTCCTTCTTTGTGACACATATTACTAAGGGTTTTGCATCCAGGAATAAGGAGGTCATTGTCTCCCTCTACTCTTCCCTCATTAGGCCAATCATTGAGTACAATGCCCCATTTGGCATGCACCTCACTAGACATCTGCAGCAACTGGAGAGGCTGCAAAAGTACCTCACAAAGACAATCATAGGCCTTAAACACTTGTCCTATATGGACAGACTCAAAAAACTCCAACTATTCTCAGTCTCATACCGGCTACTTAGAGGCAATCTTTGCTTGACTTACAAAGCCATGTCTGACCCACCTCTGTTAGAAATGCTACAGCTAAAGAAATCTCAATCCTTCCACATCACATGCTCCAGAGACCTCAACCTCTTTGCCACAATTAACAGAATGTGCTGGAGGGACAGGTACATAACCCAGAGATTGCCCATGCTATGGAATAGATTCCCATACGTGTCAAACAGAGCACCTCACTGGCCCTCTTCAAGAGAAATCTTGATGAGTGGATGGGAAATAGAAAATTCAACCCGAGGATCACTCCATTGGCTCTACTCGACAGAGGCACCTGGAACTAAGGTCAGGTGGCACAATGCCAGGATAATCCTATGTGCTAGGCTTGTAAAGGAACCTATAAACCAACATAATTGATTCTGTTGAAACCCACTGCTGAGCTATTTGCATCTCTGATAGTGTACAGAAACTCCTCTGTTTCAGTTCTTGGTAGTTCAGTAGCAAGACCACCTGCAGTTAACACCTGTTCCTAGGCACCTAAAGCTGCTCTACAGCAGGCAGAGGTTATCATATCACTTGCTCAGTGTCATATCTGGGAGCAAGTTCTCCTATGCCCTCAGATAGCATTAATGTCATTGACCACCTGCTGTCATATCCTGTCTCAGACAGATTGGTCACCTCTACTTCTCCCTATCAGAAAAGCTCCATCAGTGTATAGTAGCTTGTGGGGACAGATTTTTTTCTTGGGTGCCATATCCCTGTATGAGATGAAACAAAAACAGATACACCTAATTACATATATAATACACAGGGAGGATGGCTATGATCTGAATCATGTGTGACTGCATGTAATGAACATCCACACAACAGTTTAAAATTTAATGTCCCTTATGACTACACACGTTACCACAACCCCCCCAAAAATAGTACATTTTTTCTAAATCAAATATCAACAATGATCTATTAACAGTTCTTTATTGCAGATGGCACAGGTTTAACTGTTTAATATATTGCCACATTAACAATAACAATTAAAAATGTAGCATTAGAAATGTAAAACAAAATTTTTACAAATGTCATCTCAACTTCAGTGGAGGTCATTCAGGTCAAAATCCACAAGCAGAAGACATTTTTCTTTTTCTGATAACACAGTCAAAATACCAGACCTTCCTGCAAAGTTATCACACACTCACTCATTTGTAATAACTGTGCAAATATCAACTTAAAGACAAACTGAAAAAAATGGGTCATACAGCATTCTGTAGCATACTTTTTATAGTGAGCATGGCTATGACAAAAGAAAGGGATAAAGAAAAAAAAGATAAAAATGCTTTTCAACCATCACTGCAATTCACCTTTTAATGTTAAACTAAAGGTATTATGTAAGAGATAACAACATACCTTGACAATACAGCAGTATAGAAAATAGATAATTCTCCAAAGGTTTTGTTTTTTTTTAACAGTATTAAGCTCTCTGGATCAAAACAGCCTCTCCAGTATGATATAATGGTATGAGCTTCATGATTACATTATATAATACAGAGTCAGCCATATGAGCACTGTGAGTATGCAAATGATCTGTTAAATCATTAGCATTCCTGAATACTACAATCTGCACTAAGTGCAGGGAATGTAAACATGGTGTAAAGATCTACACAATTACATACACATCCCTTAGCAATGCAAGGATGAGCATTGAGAAGTGTTCCATGCTAATGGCTTGCAGATGACAATGATTACTCTGACAGCAGGACCAATTACTTTCACAGTCTCCCCTTTTTCATGTACACCTACTAAGGATGTGTCAGGGATAAGAGATTTACCAAACAGTCTAAAAGTACATTGAGTAACTTAATAGAGTGACATTCCTAACATTCAAATACTGGGTTTAAGGACCAAAGTTACTGACCCTTAGTAAGAAATGTTGTTCATATTCAAGGGAGTACTTTAAGCATTGATAAAGATAACATATGCAATAAAACAGAGATAGAGTTATTATTAAGAAAGTATGGATAAGGGGATGAGGCACCCTACAGAATGAAAGGAATATACTTGGAGTATTTTACAGACTTTGTTTAATACTGTCTGAGTATATGGGTATCCTAACTGTTTGCAATATCGCAGTCATCCAGATATTTATTATCAAATGAGAAAGGACAACTTTCATATTGTGTTTCTGTTGCACTTTCAATGTAACTTGATGCAATGTCGCATTATCAGTAAATCTAAACACTTCTTCTCCTTGCTTATATATGTCTTTGTCTGTAGCACCTATGGTAAATACTCTTAACTGATTGTTCTCACTACCCCTGTTTGACTGTTCAGATCAGTACGTTACTGTTGTAAGATATACCTAGAGATTCAGCAAGCTCTGCACAGAGTGCAGGAATAGTGCAAGAGCTACTGCATGCACGATGGCCACTGAGCGATCCAGGAACAAGCTCTCAGAATGTGCACAAGCACTCCTACACTATTCCTGCATGGACACCACTGCTATATGCTAATTACCTCATTTGCTGGTAAAAACCATGCAACTGAGGTGAATTAGTGATCCAGGAAGCAGGCAGGTGTCTGTGCAGGAATAGTGTAATCTGCAGAAATGTATTCGGGTGTAACCTGCAGAAATGTATTTGGTTACTAACCGAATACATTTCTGCAAATTATAAAATGGAGGCATGACAGCTCAAAAGAAAGCATGTATTCAATGTAGCAGGCATGCCAATGGCCAAATATATGGCCATTGGCATGAGAAATAGTTGCAAGATTATAAAAATAACTTTATTTTTTCGCCAATCTCAGCCGTTTAAGCGTAGGGCAGCGGTGCACAAATGGGATCGGCCCGAAAATAAGACAAAGAGTTGGAAATAAGCTTTTAAACCCAAATCAGCATTTTGCCATAATAGTCAATGGCATGCATAAGACAACAATACCAGGGAATAGTGGTTGCAAAGAGGGAAGGCTGAGGGTGAGTGTGGTAACTATGAATTAGCATTCTGTTTTATGCAAATGAGGGGATAGATACTGAATCACAGATTTCCTCTTAGTGTTAGCTTGCAGCCAACCATGTAGGTGCAGTAACACCATTGTATAAGTATAAGAGGTGGATGACCTCATAAAGGGAAGTGTCATGCATGCTGTAAGCTTATTGGATCTCTGTGGCCAGTGTTTGCCCTTAGCTAAGCACAGCTAAGGAAGGGGTGTGCGTCTGAGGCTGCCTAGCAGTGTTTACATTGCCGAAATGGGTGTGTGTGCTGCGCACCAGTTTTTAAACATAACAAACACAAAACAAAAACAAGAAATAGCAGCTCTGTTCACATCTGAGCACTGGGTATGCGTGCCTGGCCTTGGGGGTTAAATGGGGAGGCAATGAGAAAGGAAAACAGCAGTAGGAAGGCAATCAAGGAGAAGTAGCATATGTGGCAGGTGAAATATATCAGAATCAGTCAATTACACATGGAACAGCCTAGCATATTACTATAAACTATGCAAACACCTTCCAGTCTGGTTTTTCCCACAAACTCTATACCACCGGTGTACACAGACAGGGGAAATTTTACCTGACAAAACTAACAAAATGTTAGGGGCTGCTGTTGCTCTCATACATCAATATGTGCAAGAGGCTGTGGGCGGTGAGGATGTGAATGCTGGCAACCAACTCAAAGTGAGGAGAAGGAGAAGAGAGTATAGACCCAGGGTAACCTACCAGAGGCTACATGATCTAGAGATAGTGGAGTGTTATAGGGTGGACAGGGACATTCTACAGCAAATTGTTGGGTTGTGCTGGCCACGCCTCACATGCAGAACTGACAGAGGGGAACCCATCCCAGTGGATACCAAGGTATTTGTAGGCTTAAGAATACTAGCCACAGGTACCTTCCAAAGGGCAACTTGGGATATCATGGGATCTCACAGGCATCAACATCCAGGTTACTCCACCAATTCCTGGATGCCATGTCAGCACATGCCGGTGAGTACATATATTTCCTCAAAACACATGAGGCATTGACCAGCAATATGCATCTCTTCCACCAAATAGCGGAATACCCTGAGATAGTGGGTGCTGTAGACTGCATGCACATACACATCAAAGCACCACCTGGCAAGCGGGGTAGGGTCTACATAAACCACAAGGGCTTCGCCTCCATTAACTGCCAGGTCATGTGCGATGCCCAGGGCATTATCTTGAATGTGTGAGCTGGCAGCCCTGGAAGCTATCACGACTCCCACATCTGGCATATGACACAGTTGTACCAGTCATTTGCCAGTGGGGACATCCCATATGGCCACCTAGTGCGGGATGCTGGCTATGCACTGGAAACGTGGCTGATAACACTCCTCAGAAATTCACACACACCTGAACAAGAACCCCATAATGAGGCACACACACAAACCAGAATCATAATAGAGCATGTGTTTGGGATGCTCAAGTCACAGTTCTGCTGCCTGGACATATCCGGTGGAGCCTTGCAGTACTCTCCAGCTACATGTACACAAATGTTCATAGTATGTGCCATGCTACACAATATGATCCTGCGGAAACAGCTGCAGCAGGAACAGCATGGGGCAAGGCCACACAGCCCCCCATCATTACCAAGGCCATCACAGGCACAGAGGGACTCAGAGGAGGAACTACTTGAGCCTGCCCATGTAGGCAGAAGGAGGCATGCTCAGTATGCCCTGGCCTTAGTAAAGAGACAATGCATAGCACATACACTGACACAGTAGGGACCCAGGGAATGACACTTCTCTCTGACTCACACATATTGTAAAAGGGATGCTAAACATGACACTACCTGTGCTTTACCATGTATAGGGAGTGTACTATGTGCATCTGACATAGTCAGCCTGCCAGCACCATCCTCAATACTGGCACAGTCACACGATAAGTCAGCATTCCTATCAATTGCTGAATGGAGTAGTATGTTCTGATAGTTGTATCTATGGTATGGATGCGAGCATGCAAGGGAATCGGGTGGCTGAATGGGATGGCAGCAGATAGTGGACACCTATATGGGCAGCATGAAATCCATAACAAATACTGCTGTCAACATACTAGGTGTTACTAGACAAGGTGAAATATCCCACTGCAGTACATGTGGTGGCCCAAACGTGTGTCTATAGGGCACACACATGCATGTCAGTAAGGCTCACGTACCCACCACCAGTCTCAGCTAGCAGGGCAGGTGTAGATGACCATAAAAAAGACTGGGCTAAGGCCTCCAATTGATGGCAATGGTTAACAGCCCCCCTCCAAACCTACACAAAATACAGCAGGTCTGGAAGTTGTATGTCAGTTCCCAAGGGTAAGAAGTCTGAAACTGAAATTTCTGAAACTGAAATGATTGGTCAGAATACAAAATGAAATGGAGGCCAACAGTGTACCTGAAATACGGGTCTATATTACATCACTGAATGCTTAAAAAAGCGAACGGTGATTAATTGAAACTATGTAAGCAAAAGTTTACAATATCGAACAGTTAGAACAGCGATTTTTTTCCCAAGGGGAAAAAACAAATCGCTGTTCCAAAAAAAAAACAAACAAAAAACCCCCCACTTTATAACATTACATTAAGTGGGGGGGGCTTCACACCCCCCTGCTTAAATATACCAACTACGAGACTGCACTACAGTGCTGGAAATGGCAAAGTACCAAAGCAGCAAAGCAAATTCTTTCCCAGGGAAAGAATTTGCTTACATGCCGCTTTGATATTTTGCCGTTTCAGTCTTTTATGTTCGACCAAGATGCATTCGAAAGAATGCATCTTCTGTCTTCTAATAGGAACCTGAAATACCAGTACAGTCATAGCAAATGTTTAAAGTCATCAGGTGTGCCCTCCCACAATCCTATGTAGAAATGCAGTAACATGTAAGTGTGAGGTGTAATAACAGTTGAGTACAGATTGCCCGAGCTGGCCCAATCTACAGGATAGATTGTTGCATGTGTACAATATGCAGGGGTACATGTCTTAGGTTGTCATGTGTTCAATATTGTGTGGAAGTGGTCAGCATGTAGGCATGGAGGGTTGTGTCTCTGTGGCCTATGGGCAGTATTTTGGATGGCAGAGCCATGTTCCGACAACTGCAGTGCCAACCACAATGCTTCTCAGCAATACCCATGTCAGCAGTCGTCCATACTCACTGTGCAGATGTCAATATCTGTCACTGTCTCAAAGATGGACATGCCATGAATGTGGGCCCATACATACACACAGTACACAGGTGGAAGGATCCCTTTCTTGTACATATATCGACTTAACAGAATGGCCAGATATCCAAGGTCAACACACTATAATATGTCAAACATACACACACACAGAGATGTGGAAAAGAGAGAGGCAGACAGTGACAGATAAAATCTGATGAGGCCTGTCCCACCTACTACACATCCAATTGGCTGATATCACATGATGTGCTGATGTCAAATACTGTAGACATTTATTTTGGTAGCCCTCAGCCCTATAGTGTCTGTGGTGCTTGTGATAACTGTGTAACACAATAGTACAAATCAGTATTCATGTAGCATTTGTATACTCAGTCCTATCAAATGTGTTGTGTGTGACTGAGTGTGTGTGTGTGTGTGTGTGTGTGTGTGTGTGTGTGTGTGTGTGTGTATGTGTGTTTCCAGAGGAATGATTTATGGCCAATTCACACACACTGCACTTCCCATTGCCAATGTTAGCATGCCTGCTCATGTCAGTCACCTTGAAATAACCCTTTGGCCAAATCTCAGCTTGATAAGTTTCATGGTGCTTGTAATAACTGCGTAATACTGTAATATAGCAAACTAGTTAAGTAGGAGTTCTAATGCCAGACATAGCAACTGTGATAGTGTGCATGGATGTGGAGGTGAATGATTTTGAGGCCATTCAAACTCACTACACCTGCCATTGCCCACTTTAGAGTGCCTGCTGATGTCAGTCACCTTGAAATAAACCTTTAGCTAAATCTCAGCCCTATAAGCTTCTTGGCACTTGTGATATACTGTAGTGTAGCAAACTAGTTAGGTAGGAGTTCTAATCCTGGTCCTGGCAACTGTGATAATGTGTGTGAGTCTTTGCTGACACCAGATTTTGCAGTCATTCACACTTACTGCACTTCCCTTACCTCTCCTTTAGCTCTGCAGCTGATGTCACTCACCTTCAAAGATACCTTTGGACAGCTCTCCAACATGTAAGCGCTGTGGCAATTGTGATAACTGCGTAATACCATTGTATAGCAAGCTTGTTAGGTAGGAGTTCTAATCCTACTCCTTGCAAATGTGATAATGTTTGTGTTTGTGTGTGAGACTGTGTGAGTCTTTGTTGACACCTGATTTTGTGGTCATTCACACTTACTACACTTCCCTTACCCCTCCTTTAGCTCTGCAGCTGATGTCACTCAACTTCAAAGATACCTTTGGACAGCTCTCCAACATGTAAGCTCCATGTTGCTTGCGATAACTGTATAATACCATAAGGTAGCAAACTAGTTTGGAAGGGGTTCTAATCCTGGTCCTAACAACTGTAATAATATGTGTGTTTGCATGTGAGTCTTTGTTGACACCTGATTTTGTGGTCATTCACACTTACTATACTGCCCTTACCCTTCCTTTAGCTCTGCAGCTGCTGTCACTCACCTTCAAAGATACCTTTGGACAGTCTAAATCATATAAGCTCAGTGGCACTTGTGATAGCTGTGTAATACCATAGTGTAGCAAATTAGTTAGGTAGGAATTCTAATCCTGGTCTTGGCAACTGTGAAAATGTACGTGTCTTTGTTGATCATTCACACTTACTGCACTTCCCTTACCCTTGCTTTAGCACTGAAGCTGATGTCACTCACCTTCAAAGATATGTTTGGACAGCTCTTCGGCATATAAGCTCTGTGGCACTCATGATAACTGTGTAACACTATGGTATGAATACATAGCTAGGTAGGGGTTTGGAACTCAGTACTGCCAGGTGTGTGTGTCATCAATATCCAGTGTGTGTCATCAATATCCTGTGTAGGTGTGGTGTGATTGTGTAAATAATAAGATCCATTGCAGCGCAGGTTTTGCTACATTTTCATACTGAGGACCCATATGTCCCAATGTCACATTACAAGGTCAACAGTTGTCAAACACCATAGAGGTTGTTGTAGACAATCCACAGCCATACATTTATATATAGGCAATGATTAAAATACCCAGAGACCTCTCTCCACCCACTGATCATACACAAACATGCTTGGCTCTCTCTTATCTTTTCTTTCTTTCCCTCTGTCTCTCTCCCCCCTCTCTGGTAGATGTGGAAAATTGCATCTGTTTTGCATAGGCAGCAGCTTGACTTTGGTAGGTAATGCTCATGATAAGCTGGTGGCCTGTGCATGAATTGGAGTCCTCCACTTGCTAATTGCATGTGGAACACCTGTGGTATCATTCCTATAGCCAATTGTACGCAAACACACTCCTATAAGTAAGCACTGCAAGTGGGCTGGTCCTTCTCCTTCACTGTGAGCAGGACTTCATGTGGGTGTGTGACAAACAGCATCACAGAAGGTAGTTGGAAATACCTCTTACAACAAACACTGTGGAGACAGGCCAACAAACTGGAGGGGGATGTTCCAGACATGGCAACAGAATGTAAGTATTGCTGTTCTACATTTGAAGTAATGTTGGTTTAACAGGGGTTGTGTGGATGTGGCTGTTCTGCATGATTTAAAGTCTGGCATGACAGTGTTATGTGGTGGAGAAAACTCTCACCTGTAGGGCTATCTGCAGACGGCCAGAGTTTGGAGTCTTAGATTTGGTGTGTTACTCACACATTTTCTGTCTTTATAAATACAGTAGCATACTTTGGTGATTGTAGTCAGTAAATGGTAACATCCATGTGTGTTACTGACTTCATATCCCTCAGAAGAGATATGTCACAACATATTGAACAACTGTTACACCAGCAATGTTCCTAGTGTATAACTGCAATATGTCAATATTGACCCTGTGTTTGTGCCTCTGTCCCCCAAGTCTGTTACCCTTTGTTCATATGTCATGCAGTAAGAGGTGGATATGTACAGTATACCATTATTTACTGACATAATTCCTGATATCAAGCCAGTGATATATCAGACTGTCAGAAATGTCATTACATGTATAGGAGGCCTAATAGTTGAGGACAAAACCTGGACATTCTATTATAGTTTTTACAGCAGTGAAGTCTGTGTACTTATGGTGATTGTTGACAGAGTGTCTGTATTATGTAGCAGTATATTGTGATCATGTTCGTTGGCCTGTATACAGACTGGGGTAGATGTTAGTGTTCTTGGTCCTGTTCTATTTGACGTTGCATGCTGCTCCAGTTTCTGATACCCTGTCAGCCTATATGTTTGTAGGGCCAGACTGAGACATCTCCCATATCACAGTCAGGCATCAGACTACACTGTGAATTGGGCCAGCAAATGTAGGGTTATTGTGGGAGTGGCAAACATGATGATGACTTTTGTGCACACAGGCCATTGACTGCACTATTACTTAGGCTTACCATTGTGTGACTGTGTCAAGATTGGTTGTGGATATGCACTTTCACACAGGTGTCTGTTACTCCATGTTGTTACACGCCTATAGTGCCTGCTATATTTGCAATTACATGTGTATTTCCCATAGGTAAATTGGGTTAGTGTTATGGCAGTCTGCCTGTAATGTAGACAGTGCTTGGTGACATGCCTAGCAGCTCAGTGTATTTACCCTAGTGTGATGTTATGGGCAGATGAATGTCAGATGTACTGTTGCCTGGCCACCATACATGTTGTGTATTTCTGACAAAGCAGTGGGCTGATGTGAAGATGTATGTCACTAACTAGTGTGAAGTATGTCGCTTGGGACCTCTGCTCCTCCAGTTAATATGTGTTAGGACAGACAGGAGGGTGTGAGCTTATCTAGTCTAGTATTTCTGATATATCCCCATTTTCATAGCTTTAAACATCCCCTTTGTCAGGCTTGTTCCACATTTCTTGCACTAAGGCATTCTGTGTATACTTGCTAACTGACCAGATTGTTTCAGACTGTCCATGTTTATTGCTCATATTTCTTCTGTATTCCAGAGGATCATTACTGTGATTTGTGTGGAACTTCACTATGATGATGTTATGATGTCTGTCAGTAACTGATGGAGTACATGTCAGTGTCAGAAGAGTCTTCTTTCACAACATGTATGTTGACACAATAGCAACATTCTACATTTATAACTGCAATACATACATTACGTTCCCTTGCACTAAGAAGTTGAGAGTTATGGTGCCGAGGTATGACTCCACTACATGTCATGGCCATATGTTTTATAAATACACATATATATATATATATATATATATATATACACACACACACACACACATATACATATATATATATATATATATATATATATATATATATATATATATATATATATATAGATATATATATAGATATAGATATACAGAGAGAGAGAGAGTGAGAAATATATACCAATATGTATATATATATATATATATATATATATATATATATATATATATATATATATATATGTAGGGTTTCACTTCAGAATCCTGAAATATCAAACTCCTGAACTTCATAATCCGAAAGCCTAAAATCCTGAAAATTCAAAATCCTGAAAACTCTAAATCCTGAATCCCAAAATACTGAAAACACACATGATACATATACTGACCATAGACAACACAAACCATATGACATTCCACCAAATATATATGCCCTATCACAGTAACTAGACACACTCCCTATTTTACCAGACCTTTCAAGTTTATCACTTCCTGCAAAGTCTCTTCCTTTAGTCCAGACTCTTTCTCTGACCAACTCTCCAGAATAGACTGGTCCCACCTCACAACACTTCCCCTAGTTGAAGTCGTCCACTCTTTCAACTCCACCTTTCTCAACATCCTCAACTCCCTTGCTCCCCTCTGAACTATCAGAATCAAAGCTAATACTGCTCCTTGGCTATCCAAATCAGCTAGAGCCCTGATGAAAAAATGTGATAGCATATGTAAACTATGGACAAAAACCAAGATCCCTTCTCTCCTACAGACCTACAAAGAACTTAGAAATCAAATAAAGAAAATTATCAAAAAGTCAAGATGAACTTCTATGCCAACCCTCCCACCATCCTAAAATCTGACCCTCAAAATTTCTGGAGCACAATCAATCATTTACTGCATCCAGAAAACCCTTCCCCTCCTACCCATTGTCCAAATAAAACCACTGAAGAAACTGCTACTGCATTTAACAATCATTTCCTCAACTCTATAACTTCCATTATTAATGATATTCCCACTCAAAAAATACTAACTCCCCTCTCTCAGCCTCTCCATCTCATCCTTCAAGCTCTTTCTCTACCTCTCCACCTCATCCTTTAAACTCTTTCTCCCACACATCTGTCTCAACTAACTATATTAAATCCCAACTCTCTAAACTCAAACCCTGCTCCCCCTCATTTGATAATCTACCTTCTTTACTTCCTACCGATTGCAGCTGAACCCCTAGCCTAATCTGTATCCATCCTGATCAACTAATCTTTCTCTGAATCATACGTTCCATTAATTTGGAAAACATTCTACAATTTACCTATACATAAGGGAGGTAATTCTTCAGATATATCTAACTTCAGGCCAATAGCTATTCTGTCACTCCTCTCTAAGATACTTGAGAAATGTATCCACAAAACAGATAATGCAGTATCTTCTCCAACAGAACCTTCTAACACACACAACACAGATTTCACCCAAAACACAGTACTACAACTGCACTAATATCCTTTACCAGTACTGTATCACTGGCCCGTGACAACAACAAACTAGTCTCATGTCTGTTTCTTGACATCTCCAAAGCCTTTGACACTGTCTCCCATCTCCTACTTCTAAAAAGAACTCTCTTACTTAACTTTTTCTCCTCCCACCATATCCTGATTTTCTAGCTATCTCTCTAACCACCAGCAAGCTGTCAAATGGCACTCTGCCCTATCCCCCCCAGTCGTCCCAATGAGTGTCCCCCAAGGATCCATACTTGGGCCACTCCTATTCAATATTTTCACAAACCTACTTTACACTTTCTGACCCAATTCTACACTTGTACAATATGCAGATAATTCTACAGTCATCACCATTGCTGACAATCCATCCTACCTTCACTCTACTACCCAAGCAACATTCTACTCTATAGAGACATGGCTTAGTGATAATAAATTAATTCTCAACCCCAAGAAAACTAAGCTTCTACTCTTTTTACCAGAAAACCTCACCAATATCAAGACTACATTTTCCATCCTATCAAGCAATAACACTATCATTACTGCTGAACCTAACACTAAACTGCTATGAGTCATAATTGATGATCAGCTTAAATTCAATCTCAAAGTCACTTCCTCTATCGAAAAGACTCACCACAAACTTGGTCTCCTATACCATAACAAAAGAAATCTAACCAATACAGACAGAATAACTCTCTCCCATGCATTTCTTCTTCCCACACTTCTATATAGCTGTCAATTATTCACAAATCTTAACACCACACTCTTAACTAAACTTGAAACCACATACAACAAGGTTACTAGATTTGCAGCAAATCATACCTACAAATCACACCATTTCCTATCTCTTAAATAACTGGACTGGCTTGAATTCCCTCATATGCTGCTACTACATCAACTGCAAATTATCCACTCCATCATCTATCTACCATCTTTCTGCCCTAGCCTTCTATCCATTATATCTAAATATTCCCCAACTAGGACACTACGTAGCTCAGACCAGGACTTCCTACAGATGTATAAACCCAAAACCAAAATAGGGTGTCTACTCTAGAACTATAACCCTGCTACAACGTGGAACCAACTACCCCTAGAAATTAGGTCACTCGACCAAACCAAGCATTTCAAACTAGCCATTCAGAGATACCTAACAAACAAATGTCCTGCCACTGTAGTCATCCTCTCTGAAACTACCCTTGCATAGCCTATGTTTCCCTCCTCCCTCTACTGCCTAGCTAAATAATCATCTACCCCTCCATCTCTATACTTAATCCACTTCATCCCTTGTGTTCTCCTTCTGTAACTACACTGTATATAACTAGTTAGGAATTATGGATACTATACTTCCTTTCATCACTATGAAACACAGTTTTTTTGCAGTATGACTTCTGTCATTATACAAAACTGCTTTCTGTATGACTTAATATAAATGTATTTTACTGTACAATTTTTCAATTGGAAGATTTATTAGAAATGTTTTTTTACTGTACAATGTCGGACACCGTACTAAATTGTTTAACTGTTATGATTTACTGCAAACAAATGTAAAATAAAATAATAATAAAATAATATATATATATATATATATATATATATATATATATATATATAAATCTACATATGTATAAACATATATCTATATCCTTTTATGTGTAAACATGAGTGTTGTATATACCTTCTCAGATGTAACCCACCATATTAATCTATGTGTATATTTACATATAAGAACATGACTGATTTAACACTATTTTCACTTACAACTGCTAAACTATTGTAGTAGTCAAAGCAGTTGTTCACTACTATTCAGTATGTGTACTGAAAGATATATTTGAAAAACAACAGACATCTTCACAGCTCCAATGGCTTAGTGGTTAACTGCTGTGACTATAGTGTACAGGGTCCTAGGTTCAAGGGCTGTTTATTTTGTTGCTAGGCAGAACAAGGACTGTTGAATACAGAGTGGTTAAGGCAGTTTTGAGCAGCTTTAAGTGGGTTTGTGCGATGGTAAGTGGTGCTAACATGCAGTTAAATGAATAAGCACTTACACCATGTAGGCTTTGATTACCAGTGTGCAAATCTGCTTAGCATTTACATTTAAGCAATGCTTACACCTGCTAACCAGTGATCACATTCCAGTCTAATAAAATAGCAGGGTAATGACATCTGTAATTAATATATTTAATTCCATGTACATAACATGATTCTGTGTGCTGTCATTATAGTAGCAAGGGGTGTGAGTATAATGTATGGGTCACCTGAGTATACATGGGTATTACCACAATATTTTCTCTTTGTATATGTTTCATACTTGGGAAGTGTCCCAGGTTATATGCAGTCACACATGCATGCATCGTATCATTACATTACTACTTTTAACAGTGCTTTTCCAAGTAAGAGTAGATTGCAGATTGTAGTACTGGAACCATACACCCCTGCATGCAAAGTTGGACTCTGTGTACTGACTATTGTGTTCTTGGTATTTGACCTGTATGTTTTTATGCATCTCCTGTTGGATATTGATCTGATATATTGATATTAACTGTAGACTACTATGTTTTAGGACATGTCATTGAGGACTGCTGTCATGTAGTAATGGCATACCTATCTGTTTCAGATGTCTGTCTCTCAAAACATTCATCCTAATGCATAACCTTTTGGATAGCTATTTTCTGTCTGTCCTCTGTACAGATGTGCAGATGTCAGGTATTCATCTTGGCTGCTTACAGGCAATCTCTGATTGCCTGACACTTACATGTTTGCCTAGCTGTCTTATGAATGCCATTGCTAGGAAACCCCACTCTGTGTGCACCACATGCCATGGATACCTCAACCAGACTACCACAGTCAATAGAACATGTTTGGGTACATGTCCCTAACCCGGACTCTGGCTATGTTATGCAATATATGTTGCATACATGTCAGTTGGAGCACCTCACTGGCCCTCTTCAAGAGAAAACCAGATGAGTGGATGCTGAATTTAACTGTCACCCTGGGGATCACTCAAGTGGTATCATTTGATAGATGGCCTGCTGACAAATGTCAGGTGGCATGATACCAGTGTACTCACATGCCCTACTCTTCTCATCTCTCCATAGACATTAGCCTGGTACACACCTAGGAACACCTGCACCTATGGACCTCAGTACTGACAAATGTGTGTGTATTATTGAGTATAACAATGTCTGTGTGTTTGTAAACTTGTAGTTTAAAATCCTCTGAGGGCCTTCTCACCCACTACACCCCCCATTGCTATACTTAGAAAGGGCTGCTGCTGTAATTTGCATTAAATGTACCTTGTGACACTCTTCCCCCATGAGCTACATGGAGCTTGCAGTACCAGCATAACACTGTTCTACAAATGGGTAGATAGCCGTGGGTTACCCTCTGAGTCCTTGCAAATGTGAGTGTGTGTGTGTGTGTGTGTGTGTGTGTGTGTGTGTGTGTGTGTGTGTGTGTGTGTGTGTGTGTGTGTGTGTGTGTGTGTGTGTGTGTGTGTGTGTGTGTGTGTGTGTGTGTGTGTGTGTGTGTATGTGTGTGCAATTGTGTGTGTGTGTGTGTGCATATTCATAGGAGACAGCATTCTGAGGCCACATTCTCCAAATACACTAAACCTTGCCATACATTATAAGGGATGATGATGCTGCTGACATTAGGAGAGCCATGACAAACCCTCACCCTACTATCCTTGTGGCATGTGCAATAAATACATATCTCTGTAGTAGCACTGATTAGATAGACAGGGGTTTGTATTGCAGTCCTGGTCATTGTTTGATTGTGGGCATGCCAGAGCATTATCATGGGTTTCAGTGAATACAATATCCAATGTGTGGTGTGCGTTCTGGGTATACTGTCTATACACCATGGCACCCCCAGTACAACTCCCAAGGTCCACTGTATAAGGACCGCTGTCACCATCAACCATACAGGTAACTAATTACACTGTTCAGCCCAATGATGCATATGGTGTGTGCAAAAACTATGTAACAGTATGTATTCACTGACAAGTTAATTAGTACTGCTAAACCCAGGTCTGTCAAATGTGCCTATGACTGTATGTGTTTGTTAATGTGTATATGACAGTATGTCATACTATGTATTGTTCATTAACACCCAGTATATCCCCCATTACCATACTGCACAAGACCTGGTGATGTTCTTCACTTATGATAAAACAAAATAAAGAGCCAGCAATCAGAGGCAACTGATATGTTTTATTCCTTCCCTTCCTTCAGATCAGTTTCGGCATCAAACCTTCTTCAGTGATGTTACCTTCATAATTCAGGAATAGTATTTATTCATATTATATATCCTCAAATATGACATCACTTCCCCCATTTAACTAATTAAACATCCAAATACATATAAAGTATTTTAACAAACTAAACAATATTCTTATGATTTCAGATGAAATATATATATATGGCTAACCATATATTAGTGAACTATTGCTACATATAAGGTCATATAAGGTCAATAATGAATGTACATAACTAACAAAACCTCATAATTTGTCATTGAGTTCTGGATGAAATAGAGCACCTAACTTAATGATCCTTTTCTTTCCTTTTGAGTCAATATAGTATGCCAACCCTGTTTGGTTGATCTATTTCCCTTGACTTGATCTATAATAACAAATCCAAACGTCACAGTTTTATGTGACTGACAGTGTCTATATAATGCATTAGTCATTTTATTGTGATGTAAATCACTCAGATGTTCCAAAATGCAACACCTTAATTGCATTGAAGCCTGCCCCACATAAAAGGCAGAACATTGGCAAATAGACAACTATACTACCCAGTCAGAACTGCAATTTCCGAAAAATTGAATTTCAAAAATTTGACCAGTATTTTTACTACTAAAGGATGTGGTTTTAAACATGTGTTTGCATAAACTGCAATGTCCACAAGGATGCGAGCCAACAAGCCTGTCCCCCATAAGAGTAAGCTGATACTGATTTACATAATCATGAAAGGTCCTTTTGTAATGGGCAAAATAAGAAGTAAGCATTCTGCCCCTCCTAAAGGAAAACTGACATCTAGTTGGCAAACACTGACCCAGATCTGAATTGGCCCAAAGAATATTCCAATATTTGTTGACCACATCTTTTAGCAAATGGATATTACTACCAAATGTGGTAACTAGCCTCATGGCCCTGATCTGTCCCCTTTAGTTTTAGCTTTGTACTCGAGTAAACTGGACGTCTCACAATTGGTCACTCAATCATTGGCCTTATGTATTACCAATTCCCTATAACCCCTATCAATAAATCTACCCTCAAGGTCCTGCCTGGCATTCTGAAAATCAATGTCTGCTGAGCATATTCTCTTAATTCTCATAAACTGAAATTTAGGAATGTTATTGATAGTATGTTTGGGGTGTAAACTAGTTGCATGTAGTAAATTATTATATTGTGGTTATTTTCTATAAATCGAAGTTTTACGTGTACCATCAGCCTGCCTCAATATATTCCCATCCAAAAAATTGATCTCATTGCTGTGATACATAACAGTAAATTCAATGCCCACCGATTACCATTAAGGTATTCCAAAAACTCTAACAAATAGTCTGCACCCCCACGCCAAGCAAGCCAACAATCATCTAAAAAAATGTCTCCATATATCCATCTTAGAAAGGAAAATGTTATGCATCACATCATATATAATCTGATATTTGACATACCCCATAAAGAGGTCAGCATAAATGGGGGCAAAAGAAGCCCCCATAGCTGTTCCCTACTGCTGCCAATAACATTCACTCCTGAAATAGAAAACGTTTTTTGTCAATACATGTTCTGCCACATATATGAGAAGAGTATTAAATCCTTGTGCATATAAATTGGTCCTGCTGAGCCAATATTCCAAGGCAAGTAATCCCGTCCAATGGGAGATACTGGTATATAGGGATTTAACTTTGAGTGTACACATGAGCCAGTTGGGTTCCAATTGAGAATCTGAAATAATTTGTAAAAACTCTGTAGTGTCCTGTATTCTTGCCCTGATGCCGGATAATAATGGTTTTAAATAGTATGTCAAAACAGCTGAAATGGGTTCAGTTAGAGACCCTTGCCTTGAAACAATAGGCCTTCCTGGGGGCCTGCTCAAAGTTTTATGGATTTTGGGCAAGAGATGTAGGTACTGTCAGGTCGGGTCTTGAACCATGAGCTGTTCTTTCATCTTAACATCAGTAATTCCCTCCTCCACTGCTTGATTCAAAAATGAATCAATTTCACTCTTGAATTTGGGTGTGGGGTCTGTAGACATTCTAATGTAATACTGAGGGTTGGACAATTGTCCATTTCCTTCATTTCAGTAATAACTGGCATCCATTATCACCACAGCCCCACCTTTGTCTGCCGGAAGGATAATTATATCAGTATTGGAATATACATTTTTCAGAGCCTGCTGTTCTCCTTTCGAGAGGTTATGTCTAAAACCCATAGAGCAACTAAAATTAAAATGCAAATCCCTCAAAACAGCTTCCTGAAAAATAGCCACATGTCTATTCGTTGGTGGCATAAATGTAGATTTGTGAAAATGAAATCCAGTCGATCTTTGAGAATTTTCAGATGTTCCAAAGAACAATTTAAGATTCAATACTCTACAAAAGGCAATGAGATCTGAAACCAAAATGTGTTCATCTACCCGAAAACTGGGAACAAATCCTAGACCTTTATTATGTAGACATTTTTCATCTTTAGATAAAACATAGTTTGAAATATTGTGTACATTATAAAATTCAATTGCTACTTCATCATTGACTGTAGTAAGTTTTCTAAGGCCGCCACCTTTGTGCTTACGTCCACCCCTATAGGTCTGTCTCTTAAAGGGCCATCCTGAATTCTTACTTTTTTGGAATCAGGGGAATCACTAATATAAATTCCTTCTGTATCAGTCATAGATGATTCTTCCTGTGAGGTGCTGAGGCCCTGTGTAGATTTTTTGAGTAGGATCTTGGTCTTTTCTTTCTGATATTGGATCTACCCCTGTTATTATCAGTAAAATTGACCCCCCCTCTGGGACTCAAAGGGCCTGCCTCTTTCATAATCTTCCACATCTCTGTGAAATTTGTGTAGCTTTTTTTATTTTCATCCATTCTCAAAATTGAGAAGATCGCTGGATAGTTTTCCAGGCCCTCCACAAAAGATGGTGTACCCTCATGTTTTTTCATGCTTTCATATGTTTCAGTCACATCCTTGATATTTTGTTCAATAGTCCTTTGATAAAAGGACATTAAAATGTCCACAAAAGCCATAGTGGCTTTTTGTTGTGCCTTATGCCATTCTTCCATCAATAAATCATCCGACTTACCAACCAAAGGCTGGGTTTTAACACTCAAACCACATGGAGTAACACCTTTACATTTATATGCCTAGTGCCATATGTTAGTTCTTAAAATTCTCATCTCTTTATTCAGTTGGTAAAATAACAAGTTACAGCCATCATTAGGATCCCCTTCTCTTTCACATGAGGCTCCCTCCTTATTCGTCCCAATACCAAAGACTTTAATGTCATCTTGATCTGCACAGAGCCCCTGTAGAATCCTTTGGAGATCCATGACTATAAGCCCCTAACTTGCACAATTTGGCCAGATGATCCAAATGGATAATATCTAATCAAGGTGTAGACCAGAGGGCATATAATACCTGTATTATGCAGGACCTAGCAAAACCTCTCCAGGTCGGTTTTCATAATATTAAATATAGCTAAATAAGAAAAGCAGCCTCCTATGAGTCCCAAAAAGCTATATTAAATAGATTCAAAACAGAAGATCTTGACCTCACCATATGTAAAGAACAATATTGTTGTAGTCAGTTAGTGTATATGACTAAATAAGATTTGTTGCACATATCTAAATTTGTATATATAACAAAAAGCATGTTCCCATAAAAGAGAATATACTCTTGAAACCTTAAAAAGTAAAAACTTAGTGTTATGACTAATACAAAATATTCCAAATATTGTTCCAAAGCTTTCTAAAGCTTTTTTTAAGTGTTCTAATTTATAATTAAAAGAACAATGAAAAATTGTGTTAGCTTCATAGACAATGCTACAAATTATAACATGCACAAAATGCACTCTAATGATTGCTCATGCATTCTAAAACCATGGTTTATCACAATAGAACTTATGTAGAATTGTCTACAGTTATTCACTTAGTTCCTTTCAAGTTTGTACATAGAAACCAAATAACTGAAAATGCTGCCGGTGAGGGAACAAAACAAACACCACAACCTTACGTTAACGTTTTCGCTCAATTTAATTCAAATGAACTTCTTCAGAAATACACCCACATGTATCACTAGGTATAAATACCTAATTAAAAACATCACATGTAACTGAAAACCAACCAATGTGTATATTCAATTTCTTCTACTGAGTATTTGTAAACAGTTTTTTTAAAAAAGAAATCACATCCAAAAAGTATGTGTATATATGTGTATATAAAAATATAAATGTACATAATAAACAAATACATGTACTATTGTCAAAATACCAATAAAAGTTCAAACCTCTATTGAAAAACATGTATTAAAACAACATATGTTGAATTTTATATGTTAAAACCTCTGTGCCTGTAAAAAAACATTTAATATTAATCATGTCATTCAAGCCAGGAAGTTGATCAGCATTTAACATAATTTGCCATATAGTTTCGCGACACTCTAGAAGTGTTTTAAAATCTCCACTGAAAAGTCTTTTGTTTACCATTTCTAACACAAAAAATTAAAACTTTTTGAACACAGGACATTCCAAAGAATGTCTGGCCAAAGCGTTGGACATGTCCTTTTTCTATATGGCCAAGTGTGCTCATAAATGCGTTTATTTAATGTACGTATAGTTTTCCCAATGTAAAAATGTTCACATGAAATACATTGAGCTAAATAAAATATGTTAGTGGTTTTACATGTGTAATGCCCTTTTGCTGTGAGGGTCCTGTTGTTGTGCTTTAATGTAACTGTAGATGTCCCAGTAAGAAATCTACATCGTTTACAAGATAAATAGGTAAAAGTACCAGGAATGAAGTTGTAAGTGGAACCAAAATTTTTAGATCCTTTCTCTAAAATCATCTTGATGTTAGACACTTTTTTATAACTAAACACTGGACGGTCACCTAGAACCTTAGCCAATTCAAAATTACCTGGCACTACCTTCCAGTTGTTAAAAATAATCTCTCTAATAATACCCATTTCATTAGTGCTAGGTATAGAAAAGGACAACTTATGCTACAACAGTGTTAGAATGAGTGTCTCTAGTCAAAGTCAAAATGGGACTAGAAATGTTGGCTCTCAATACAAGAACTTCACTAATAATCTTATCCAACCAAGTCCATATCCTCTATCCATAAAAAAAAACTTTTTAACTTTGACATTTCAAGCAAAAATGTGTCATCACTACTGGTTAAGCGACTGAGCCTTATAAATTGTCCCTTGACTACACCTCGCTTCATGTAACTGGGATGTAAACTGTCATGATGTAAATATTGATTTACAAAGGTGGATTTTCTATAGATGCTACTTTGGAAAGTACAATTAGAATAATCAATAGTCAAATGCAGATCCAAATAATCTATACTACTACCAAACCCGCCCAAAATAAATCTTAGAAAACTGGTTGTACAATTCAGGTCCCGAAGGAAAGTGGAAAAAGAATCAAAATCTCCCTTCCATAAAAATATCAAGTCATCAATGTATTGCTTATAAAATAAAATATTGTAAGCCAAAGGATGAGTGACCAAAAATTTGGTCTCCCAAGTTGCCATAACCAAATTGGCAAAACTAGGTGCTACACGTGCACCCATAGCAGCTCCTGATATTTGCTGGAACAATTCTCCTTCAAACCTGAAAAAATTGTTGTCTAACACCAATTCCATCAGAGTACAAGTATAGACAAGACTACTGTCAAAACCAACTTGCTGACTGAGATATTCCCTCATGTACTCAGTACCTAGTTTTTGATCTATACTAGTGTACAGAGAGGCTACATCCAAGGAAACAAACTTTGTGTCTTTATCCACCACTTGGATCTTATTCAATAATTCTAATAGATGCCAAGAATCACAAAGATAAAATTTGGAATTTTGTACCACTGGATTTAACAAGTTGTCTAACCAAATGGAAATGGTTTCTGTCTTAGAGAAACCAGCTGCTACTATTGGTCTAAATGGAAGGTGTTCAGCCAATTTATGCACCTTCGGTATTCCAAACAGTGTAGCAATTGTAGGATATTCTGTGAACAGGAAAGTATAAACAGAAAAATCAAAACAACGTTGACTAAACAAGTCAAACAGGTAAGCATCTATTCTTGAAAAACTCCTGACAATAAAATCTATATTCACTTTTTTATAACATTGTTCATTGGCTAGTAATGTGTGAATAGCCGACACATAATCAGCTGAGTTTATAACCACAATGGTCCCTCCTTTATCAGCTTTCATAATACGCCAGTCTTTATTTTCGGCCATAATATTAAGAGCTGATACCTCTCCTACAGAAAGGTTGGACCCATGGTGCCGCCTACTGTCGAGTTTCCTAAAATCTTGTTCACATAATTTACCAAATACAGATAAAATGGAATTCAACAAAGGATTATAAGTACTTTTCTTTTTAGTGCAGTGTTAATGTACATCTGAAATTCCAGCCCCATCAAAAATGTATTTCAAGTTAACTTTTCTACAGTATAACTTAAAATCAACTATCAATTTAGGAAGGTGTACTGTATTGGGTCCAATAAAAGAAAAACTTTTTTTAAGAACAGAAACCATGTCATGAGACAAAGGACTATCAGTTAAATCAAGAATGTTAATAGAAAAAATTTATATTTCTTCTTTCCTTTGCTCTTCCCCTTGTTTCTGGTTTGTACTTTGTTCGACCACTTGGGAGTCTTTTTGTTGCCAGAACTGTCCATCAAAAAAGGACCTGTTGTGTTAGCATCAACTGTAGCCAAAACAGGGGAAGCTGAAACGGGTACAGTCACATTGTTCTTGTTGTTACTGTTTTGGTTAAATTGACCCGAACCAGAACCAGAGCTATTAACAAGAGTACTTTCACCACTAGGTTCATTGACATTGTGAGCCTGTCTGGAAAAGTTGTCATTCTTGACCTCTTGTCGTTGATCTTTTTGTACACCCTTTACCAAATATGCTTTGTGAGCAGCATAAGCTGCAATGTCTCTTTTTAATTTCCCTTGTTTGTGAGAAATAACCGAGGCTCTGTATCTATTGATTTTGGCTTCAATGCCTAGATACAGTGAAGTGAATGTATTAAAGGCCTCAGAAGTCCTAACTTTGTTGTCCAAGGTCTCTAATTGGTTTCTAAAATAAACCATTTCACTTTTGTAATGTCCCACCAACATTCTCATAAAATTTAAGCCTGTGTTGTTAAATAGTTCAACTAACTTGGAATATAAGTCATAACCCTGCACAACACAATTAGGAAATTTAAAGACTCTCAACCCAAAAGGGACACACTTGAGTCTAATATTTTCTTCAAGATAAAACACTTTCAATTGTAGCAAAACTGTAGCGAAACTAATTTCATACTTAATTTTTCTAAAGTGAAAATTTTCTAAGTGAAACTTGCATTTTAATATTCTGTTAAGTACAAACTTGCAGATTTAAAAGTACTGTAGTTTCATTTTTTCTGTTGTGTGTTTTACAGTGTGGTCTGTGCACTCTGTAGTTAACTTGCATTTTAATATTCTGTTAAGTACAAACTTGCAGTTTTAAAAGTACTGTTTTTTTCATTTCTTCTCTTTCCTAGTTGTGTGTTTCTGGCTGTGTGTCTGTTTGCTATATGTGGGGGTGGTGTTATCACTCTTTGTTATCTGATATTTAATAGCCTAGAGGGATTCCTCTGTACTTTAAGTGCTAGCCACAAAGTTTGTGAAATCATTTTATGCTCAACTCTTGAGAGACTTGCTTGGCTACAAACATTTGCATTAGAAGCTGGAGCTAAGTGAAACTTGCATTTTAATATTCTGTTACAAACTTGCAGATTTAAAAGTACTGTAGTTTCATTTTTTCTGTTGTGTGTGTTTTACAGTGTGGCCTGTGTCTCTCTGCAGTTAGAGTTCCCCACCCACCCTCCTTGTTTGTGTGTTGGTGTTAGTGGCACTGGAATTGCCCGCCCCTCCTGTAAGTCTGTATTAGAACACTCCTCCTGGGTCCATCTCATTTGCTCACTTAACCGAGTACAGTGAGATCATATTCTGAGTCTAGTGTTCACTCTACTTAATACAGAGAGTAGATTTGAGAAGGAAAAAAAATGCTTTTACTGTATTTGTCTTTCCTCCTACTTTCTTTTGCTTTTCTTAAAAGCACTCACTTTTATTTATTCTGCTGCATCTATTACTGCTTGTTAGTAGCCTGATTAAACTGTAACTGTTATTCTAAGTCTTTTGGTTTAAGCACTTGGGCTTCATACAGGCTGTTTTACATTAAGAAGGTTTGTGGTCTGCACTGTTGTGGCAGGACAGGTAGCTTACATCCTTCTAAGCTGGGAATTGCTGATTGAAGGACAGTGTCTGCTATTCTAAAAGTGTATTAGTTCTGGCTTAAGCACTTGGGCTTCAGGCCAGTTATTCTACATTAAGAAGGTTTGTGGTCTGTACTCTTGTGGGAGGAGAGGCTGGATTCTGCCCTTCTGAGCTGGGAATATCTGGTCACAGGCTTATTGTGCCTGCTTATTCAAATTGTTTCTTTCTGAAATTGGTGCGGCTTGCTGCTGTAGCATAGACCAGATTCAGGCCTACTGAATCTAACTTTGTTTGTATAACATGAGCACTGATCCAGGCCATCTTTTTTGGAGAAGGTTCCCCTGCACCCTAGTAAGCAGGGGTGTGCAGTTAAAGCTTATCTGATTAAAGACTGCTGGAACAGGGCTCAGTTTTGAGCCTTTTTCTGGATAATTGGGTAACTTGTTTAAATCAGTTTGTTCATTTTCTATTGTACTTTATTCATCTGCTTTTACTGTATTTGTGTTTCTTCCTACTTTATTACTAGGGGCATTGTCTACAACTCTGATCTGCGATATATAACAATACGTATCCTTTTCTGTGCATTTAAAGTGTTTTTGAGCGTATCTGCTTTATTTTCTAAAAAAAAAAAAATACTAATATAATATATATATATATATATATATATATATATATATATATATATATATATATATCTGCTTGTTTCCCGACTTTCTAATCTAGTATAGTCCAGTTTTCAGGTTAGTGCTGGATTCAGGGCTGTGTTACAAATCTATGTTTGCCCATACCTTACTTGGATAGAAAGAAGTTCTCTGTTCACCTGTGAGAGAGGGGAGCTTTGAGCAGCCTGTCTGTTCCCAGAGGAGTGGTTTCAGCCCAGAAATTAGTAGTTTATTGGCCATTTTGGGCTAATTTCTATCTCGTTCATTTCCCTGCTATAAATACCATATTTGCCCGGTTTTACATGCCGGGCAGCACTGGTTAGCTAGGGTAAAACTATTCCCAGCTCCACAAAGTCTCCTCTTCAATTTTTCCCTTGGAACTAGACAAACTTTCAACTTAAGCACTCAAGCCACTTTTTTTCTCAGCCTGGCACTTCCTCAAAACTTATAGCAAGCACTTATAAACCCTAGCACTAGACCCTCCTGTACAGTACAGAAGAACAAGGCTCTCTATTCAACCTTACCAGCCATCCAGTAAAACAGTTCACTGTACCTATCCAGGCATGTCCAAAGGGCAGTGTCAGGTGTATTCTCCAGTCCAGCTGGTGAATCTGGGCATTTTGAGGCAATGTTACAACTGCCTCATGTACACAGACAACCCCCTCCTCCTACCACCAAACACTAATACATGCGAGAGATGCAGTTATATGGCCAAACTGGAGGCTAAGCACTCTCAATCCAAGACTGGATCAGACAGTCAAGAGGAGAAGGGAAATACTTGCATCACACCACCAGTCTCACATAAACCCATTAAAGCAGCACTGGAAAAAAACACACATAAATATATGAAAGCATACTCGGAGGCACTAAATAAAAATCTGCAAAACCAACAGAGACCTCCAAAGCAAACATCCAAGCAACCTCCACCTCCCAACACAAACAATGAAACACATACTTCACAAAACCAGTGTGCCATGCAATCACAGCCCTTAAGGCAAAATAACATACCCAACATACTAGTAATAGGTGACTCTATAGTCAGGCACACTGACATCCCACTCACTAAGCTGAATAAGGAGAAGATTACTGTTAGCTGCCTGTCAGGCGCCAGGATCCACCACATAACACAAGCACTCAGGTCACTACAGAACGAGTACAAATATGACTCTGTCACTGTCCACGTTGGAGTGAATGACCTGAGCCGTACCTCTCTGGACTACATGAAAAGAGACATGGAAGAGCTCTCTGATCACGTAGCCCAGGCCAGTATGACCCTGACCCTGAGTAGCATCCTGCCCTCACCAAGAATAATACCATGGTATAAAGAAAAAAATCTCAATTTCAACAATTGGCTAAGTTTCTGGTGTCATTCAAAGGGGATCCAGTGTCTCTCCACCTGGGATGACATGCACAACAAGCCACGCTGCTTCGCTAGAGACGGCTTGCACCTGTCACCCTTAGGCTTTCAAATACTGGCTAAGGCTCTTGCCACCCCCATAGTGCCTTTTTTAGGCAAGGCTCAAAAGACAAACCCACTGCCGTAAATAGCACAAGTAACAAAAAACTGAGGGTAATGCTAGTCAATGCCAGAAGTCTGAACCTCAAAATGCATGCACTCGAGGCACTCCTCAGTATGGAGAAAATCGATATATGTGCAGTAACAGAAACCTGGTTTAAGGCTCCAGAGAGCACCCCAGCACTACCAGGCTACAACTCATACCATACATTTCGGCCACAGAACCCAAACTGAAATACAAAAGGCGGGGGCGTATCCATATTCATCAAGGATACCCACACCTCTAGGTTAGTGGCACAGCACGATGCTTCAGAGATCATCCACGTGCAACTAAGAATGGGCAAAACTGCAATTCAAATTGCAGCTTGCTACAGATCACCCACCATGTCCCAGGACCCCCATTCCACATTTCTGGAAACACTGGGAAACATAAAGGTCCTACCAAACACCCTAATATTGGGTGATTTCAATTACCCAAACATTAACTGGGAGAACTACTCAAGTACTAACTCCCTTGCCCAACATTTCCTAGAATTTATAAACTCAAATGCCCTGGTTCAACTGGTCAACACACCCACCAGATGTGACAACATATTGGACCTGGTCATCACCAACATGGGCGACCGGTGTCCCACACCAGAGGTCAACCCCTCGCTGGTTAGATCTGACCATAAACAAATCACTTTGGATATCCACATTCTGCCCCCACCTCCAGACAAAAAAAACACTGTGAAAAGCTTTTCAAAAGCAAACTTCACGTTACCTAAGACTGAGGTGGAAAGTTTTAAGGCCCCCATGTTGAAGGATAACACTGTCCAAGCTGCAAAGTCCTTCATTAATGCATTCTATGTGCACCTACAAGAATGCATGGATCATGCCATCCCAAGCAAAACCAAGACTCACTCCTCCAAGAAAAGGAAACCAGTCTGGTGGACTCCTGCCATAAACAAGCTAAACAATAAAAGGAGGAAAATAGTACAGAAAAAAGTAAAATCCCAAGAAGGGAAGACCATCCCTGATCAGTATCAGCAAGAAACTTCGATCCCTCATAAAATCATCCAAGGCGAGCTTTGAAAGAAAAATTGCCAATGACTCCAAAGATAACCACAAGGCATTCTTTAGCTATGTCAAGAATCTAAGTGGCAATGCTCAGATCTGCTTGGAGTTAGTGCAGAATGGCATAAAATACACTGAACCGACCGATATCGCCAATATCCTGGTAGACAAGTTCAGCGCAAACTTCACCCCCCTCTCATCCCCAAGAGGGCCCATAACCATACCAGAAGAATGTAGAGTCCCTGAAATCACAGACACTCAGGTTAAAACAGCCCTCTCCAAAGCCAAAAACACAGCATCAATGGGACCGGTCGGTGTCCCAGGCTGCATCCTACACGAGCTCAAAGACAAACTAACCCCTCACCTAAACACACTGCTCAAACTCAGCCTCTCCACAGGCTACGTACCCATAGAGTGGCACACAGCAGCGGTTATTCTGCTTCACAAAGGTGAAGCCACAACAGACCCCGGAAACTATCGCCCTATAAGCCTGACTAGCTTGGTCTGCAATGCTATGGAGCGCATCATCATGGAACTCATTAACAGAGACATTGGGAACCTTCAAACACTGGACCCTACCCAGTTCGGCTTTGTTAAGGGCAGATCATGCCTCCTAAACCTGGTGGACTTCTTTGAGACAGTTACCAAGGCTATAGATGAGGGAAAAGTGGTATACACAGCCTACCTAGACCTCGCAAAGGCCTTCGGCACCATTCCCCATTCTGGTATTATAGACAAGCTCACCAGCCTGAACATAAATCCCTATGCCACAAGATGGGTTGCCAACTGGCTCATGGACAGAACCCACATGGTGAGAGTTACAGGAGCTAGGTCTGACTCTAAACCAGTTACAAGTGAAGTTCCCCAGGGCTCAGTCCTAGGACCACTCCTGTTCGGCATATACTTCTCAGAAGTACAAGCAAGCACAGGAGGACTATGGCTGACCAAGTTTGCAGACGACTGCAAACTAGGGGCTATAATTCACTCTCCAGCTGACACAGACATCCTCCAAAAGGGTCTCATGGAGACGGATACCTGGTGTCAAAATCATGGCCTCAAGCTAAATGCCAAAAAGTGCATAGTCATCCCCTTTGGAAAAAACAAAATACCCACAAACTACTACATAGTCCCCTAAATACGGAAGACGTGATAAGGGATCTGGGGAACCAAGTAGACAGCAATCTCACCTTTGATCATCACATTGTCAAAGTGGTTAGAAAATCCTTCTACATGGCCCACCTAATCACAAAAGGGTTCACATCCAGATCAAAAGAGGTCATTGTGCCCCTCTACTTATCACTCATCAGACCTTACAAGACACCTGCTACAGCTGGAAAGACCTCAGAAGTACCTCACCAAGAGGATCACTGGCCTCAAACAGATGCCCTATGCAGCTCAACTGAAGAAACTACAGCTGTACTCGGTTGCATACCACCTACTCAGAGGTGATCTCTGCCTGACATACAAGGCCATGTCCAACCCGGAATTAATGGACATGCTCCACCTAAAGAAAACCTTATCCCCACGAGCCACATGCTCTAGGGATCTCAACCTCACCACAACAATAAATAGAACATGCTGGAGGGATAGATTCCTGTCCCAGAGACTTCCCATGCTTTGGAACAAGATCCCAATCTACATTAGGCAGATCACCTTGCTAACACTCTTCAAAAGAAATCTTGACGAGTGGACGGGAAACAGAAAGTTTATCTCGGGGATCACTTCAGTGGCCCTGCTGGACAGAGGACAGGGAACTAATCTAAGGGGGTGGCAAAAGCCAACACATTCTGGCTAGGCTTATAAATACCTTTGGGAAGATAGTCTAGTACCTACCTATGAACCTATGAACCTAAATGAAAAATGTCATTTTTACAGATGTCATAAACATCCGTGTTTGAAGGACCAGCAGAACTACTTACTTGTCCAAAATCGGCTCCGTTATCGCTGATATAAAACGGATTATTGTTGTCCACCAATAACGAGTCTAAAATCCCACCAGAGTGAAGCGTGTTAGTTGCAGTATTGCCATCACCTGGAGAAACCTGTTCATTCACCAAAGAACCGTGAGACGCCATCCCTTCTTTCTAAGATTTACTTTGGGCGGGTTTGGTAGCAGTATAGATTATTTGGATCTGCATTTGACTATTGATTATTCTAATTGTACTTTCCAAAGTAGCATCTATAGAAAATCCACCTTTGTAAATCAATATTTACATCATGACAGTTTACATCCCAGTTACATGAAGCGAGGTGTAGTCAAGGGACAATTAATTTATAAGGCTCAGTAGCTTAACCAGTAGTGATGATACATTTTTTGTTGAAATGTCAAAGTTAAAAAGTTTTTTTATGGATAGAGGATATGGACTTAGTTGGTTGGATAAGATTATTAATGAAGTTCTTGTATTGAGAGCCAACATTGCTAGTCCCATTTTGACTTTGACTAGAGACACTCATTCTAACACTGTTGTAGCATTAGATCATACCAAGGATGACTATAAGTTGTCCTTTTCTATACCTATCACTAGTGAAATGGGTATTATTAGAGAGATTATTTTTAACAACTGGAAGGTAGTTCTAGGTGATTTTGAATTGGCTAAGGTTCTAGGTGACCGTCCAGTGTTTAGTTATAAAAAAGTGTCTAACATCAAGATGATTTTGGAGAAAGGATCTAAAAATTTTGGTTCCACTTACAACTTCATTCCTGATACTTTTCCCTGTTTATCTTGTAAACAATGTAGATTTGTTAATGGGACATCTACAGTTACATTAAAGTACAACAGGACCCTCACAGCAAGAGGGCATTACACATGTAAAACCACTAACATAGTTTATTTAGCTCAATGTATTTCATGTGAACATTTTTACATTGGGAAAACTATACGTACATTAAACAAATGCATTTATGAACACACTTTGGCCATAAAGAAAAAGGACATGTCCAACTCTTTGGCCAGACATTCTTTGGAATGTCCTGTGTTCAAAAAGTTTTCATTTTTTGTGTTAGAAAGGGTAAACAATAGACTTTTCAGTGGAGATTTTAAAACACTTCTAGAGTGTCGCGAAACTATATGGTAAATTATGTTAAATGCTGATCAACTTCCTGGCTTGAATGACATGATTAATATTAAATGCTTTTACAGGCACAGAGGTTTTAACATATAAAATTCAACATATGTTGTTTTAATACATGTTTTTCAATAGAGGTTTAAACTTTTATTGGTATTTTGACAATAGTGCATGTATTTGTTTATTATGTGCATTTATATTTTTATATACACATACATTTTAGATGTGATTTCTTTTTTAAAAAAACTGTTTACAAATACTCAGTAGAAGAAATTGAATATACACATTGATTGGTTTTCAATTACATGTGATGTTTTTAATTAGGTATTTATACCTAGTGATACATGTGGGTGTATTTCTGAAGAAGTTCATTTGAATTAAATTGATCAAAAATATTAACGTAAGGTTGTGGTTTCCGTTTTGTTCCCTCACCAGAAGCATTTTCTGAATTCGTTCTTTTGTGTTTTTGGTTGTACATATAAACCTGTTGTTATTGTAAGAAAAAGCAACAAGTAAAGTAGAGTCCTAATAAGTGCTCCCCTATTAGTTAGATGCTAGTTACACATGTTTTAGCCATCAGTATATTTTTGCAGTTAAAGAACCCCCGATTTGCATTCATCATTAAGCCATCAAAATGAAACAAATGACCTTCAAAAACTGAAAATGAAATATACAACATAAACCCATAACTGTCAAATTCCTAATAGCAATACTCATATACAACTACTAAATGTCAATGGGACTATTTTCATATTTCCGTAGCCAAAAAAAAGAACCAACAATGGCAATAACAAAAATATAAATAATGAAATGTCCAAACACAATTTGCTATTCCCAACAGTTTAGAACTTCAGGGTTGTATATGCTAAATGTCCCCTGAATCCATTTAAAAATGTAAGTTTAGAACAGAATATTGTGACCAACACCGAAGTTCTTCACAAAAAGTGGTGATATTTTCCCCATACCGCCAAAAAAGTCATGAAAAACGATAATGTGTAAATGGCTGAAACAAGTCCTTTGGAAAAATTAAAGCACAAAATCGGCTTTCAGCCTTTAACCAATGTTACAAACCTTCTGATGGAAACAAGGATTGTTTATCTTTTGATGAAAATACGAAACACATATTAAAACCACTTATGAAAAAAATATATGGTAGTATGTCACCATCAGTTTCAACCTCTAATATGAGTAAAAAAATTGTTGAAATATACCTCATGACCCAAAAACAAATTGCTCGATACTTATATGTAGAAAAAACAAGACTGTATTCACCAATGTAGATCCTAACTGTTCATTTACTTGAGTCACCTATTATAGAAGGCAAAATAATATGGTAACATACCCGCTTGGGAAATGAAGGTAATATAACGTTTGTATTCAAAATGGACACCGATAGGGTACATTATAATTAGATGATATCCTCCAGAAAGAGAGAAATGAACACCATTAAGCTTGGTTGCCCCAATAAAAATCTTTGCACCTTATGTTGCCTACGACCAAATGGACGCCAGGAAAATTATATTGTTGTCACTCCAGGATAAATGCTGCATCAAAGTCCACTAATACAAAAACACGATTCATCCAATTCCATCAAAGGACTGAAGACCAAAATCCAAAAAGATGCCTCATATGTCTCGTGACGCTCGTAACACTCATGTACCTCAGGGAAGAAAACCATCTAGATTCCTGATACAAAAGGTCAAAAGGCCTGCACCTCAGATGTCAACAGCCAGCCAAGAAACGAAGACACACCCTCAAAAAAAGCTAGCAAGTATGACTAGTGCACGGCATAACCAACCATAATGATATTGGTTGCCTCTGAGTGCTGGCTCTTTATTTTGTTTTATCATGGTTGGTTATGCCATGCACTAGTCGTACTTGTTAGCTTTTTTTGAGGATGTTCTTCACTTAACAGGAAAATCGAGACACACCTCACCCTAAAAGCTCTGTTGTGTGTGCAATTAAGGCCAAACACATTAGTAGCAATAAGTACTTAGGTAGGGGTTCTACTCTCAGTGTTGCCAGGTAAGTGTGTGTGTATGTGTAGGGATTTACTTCAGTTTGCAGAAAATATATGTCCCAGGAGATCATTTGTCCAAGAACTAACTGGCAAAAGGTAACATTTCAAAGCAATCATCTTGTGAAAATTCAATCCATCAAAACTAGTAGTGGATGTGCAAATGCCCTCTTCCCCACTGTACAGCTCTACAGCAATACTGGAGTTGGTATATATAGTTGGGTGTGGTTTTTGTGGGCACAGCCACCCACATTGGGGTTATTGTTGTGCGTATCCCCCTCCTTAGTGTGCTGTTATACTGTACAGTTTATGCTAACAGGTTATATAGTTGTTAATCACACTATGTGCAGTTCTACGCCACCCCACACTCATCAAAGTGGGGGGCTGTGCCACCCACACCAGCACATCTATGTTTACCAACTCCAGGGTTTCACTACACTGGGGAAGAGGACATATATCCTGCCAGTACCATTGTCAATGACATTAAACCTGTTGATTTGATTATTTACTGATGCGATGTTTTGGCAATTTGGTCTTGGTGGAATTATATAGGCCAAAATGAGTTCAATGCAAAATGAAGTACAGCCATTTCAACAGTATTCTCTGTGTATTGCATCAACACCAAAGCCTCTGTGTGTGTTATTCACAAACATTTGGTGTGTGCCACCAGTACATTTACCATTGTCTACCGTAGAAGAGCTGCTTACATCAGCCACCATGTACTCACCTGTATACACTCCTCAGACCTATCAGCCATGTGGCACATGCAGTAACTGTTATGCAGACCCATTACTTGTATTTATCTGTACCCGGGATATGACACAGTCAATGTGTCACCACAGTGCCAAACCCCTTGTAGGAAATGACAGCAGACCAACTTCTGCTAACACATAGACACCTAGAACACAAACAGAATACATTATGGAGACCACAATCAGTCAGTGTTAATGACAGCTATAATGCATCATGGTTGGACAGCTACACACCCTGATGTGTAAACATTAATCATTCCAGCTGACAACACGTTAAGCAGCATTACATTGCTAAACCTTAGTACATTCACCCTGTGGATCAGAACCATATTAGCATGCGCCTGCATTGATGGTATGGATGACAGGGATGTGGCACAGATATCATCATATGCACATGGTGTGTTGTGGGTTTGTCAGAGGGCTAGACTGTGCTGTTTGGTTGACATCATATGTGTGGGTTAGGGGGCTCTTTATTAAATGGGCTGTGCAGATGTGATGTGTGTAGGTATGGAGGTGCCCTAGCTGTGTTGGTGATGTGTGTGTATGTATGCATACATTACTGCCATTTCTGCCACATTTCTGCCATGTGGCTGCCCTATACAGGAGTTTGTTGGACAGCTGCAGACCGTACATGGCAGGGTGTACAGTTCACTGTACCTGACTACAAAATCGGGAACTGTGCCTGCCACGAGTTGCATGGGCACTACCAGGCAGAAGCCCATATATGGTACTCTCCCCTGATGATGACAATTGTCCGATGAATCCACATCTCTGTTGGGACTGGCCAGGACCACGTGCATGTGGCTTGCTGTGCTGTGGTGTGGACAGCACCCCCCCTGCAGTGCTGGTGCTGGTACTGCATCTACGGGAGCGGCCGTGAGTTGTTGCATGTCCATGTAGACCTCCACCTGTTGGTGTTGCTGACCTACTTCCACATGACTGACGCCCTACCCTAACCACATGCTCTACCACAGACACCACACAGTCGAGGATTCCCACCATCTTGCCCAACCGTCTATCCATGACCTATTCAAATTAATGGTGGGCACCTGCAACATCACAGGTGTAGTCATGTACAGCAGGAAGAGTAGCCCTCTGGAGCCTCAGACTATCTCTGTTGTAACGTTCCATATGGGCCTGTACCTCCATTATGGCCCAAAACATGTGTCTGGTGACACCTGCTGTGGCACTTCTGCCAGAGGCTTGATGGCCAGCAGCCCTCCTATGAGCACCCATGTACATCTGCCTGTGTTGTACCTCACCGGTCATACTGAAAACTCAGAAACCAATCGTAAAGCTAATAAAAAACAAAACAACTGATGAGAATCCGGTCCAAGGTACACTATAAAAGGTTTATTGCAGGCTGCAATAAACTATATAATCCAAATCTTTAAGCACAATGTAGATACACTAATACAAATGCTTTTCGTTTGCACTAAAGCAAACTTCCTCAGAAGACCTTGTAATTAGAAACACTACGAGTTTAAATTAGTATTACTAGTGACATCACAATTATATAATTATGCTGCTGTTCAAACTTTAAAGATGTAGTGCACTACATCTTTAAAGTTTGAACAGCAGATTTGAATTATATAGTTTATTGTAGCCTGCAATAAACATTTTATAGTGTACCTTGGTCCGGTACCTCACCGGTCATCCAGCTATGACTGCTGTGAACAGACAGACTTGCCATAGTCACCACACTTTCCTGTCCCATGCCACCACCCAACTGTCTCTCATTTATGACCACTGGTGATAGGGTATGTATGGGCATTGTGACAGTGTAACCAGATTTTATTGCACATACATGCACTGCCAATGATGAGATTTGCAAATCAAAGGACAGACATTAATTACTGACATCAGTCCTCATATCATCCCAGGTATGTGTTAGACAAACACATAGGGGCTGTGAGCAACAGAGCAAACATAACTGCCACACATATACACATTCAGCAATGGTGTGTACACTTGTGAGGTATGGTGCACAGTACATGCAAGTGTGTTGTACAGGTGCACAGCAATACTGTGTACATGAGTGCAGTGTGTTCCAGGGGAAGGGGAATCACCTACTAACAACTCATGCATCACAGAGATGTATAATGGTAACAAGGATTGAGTATGGCTGCAGTGCATGCTGTTGAGTGCCACATGTCATGCATGTTGACTGTTGGGTAATAAGAGGTCTGTGTAATATCTTTGTGCCACCTCACCTGTAAGTGTGTGTGTGTGTGTGTGTGTGTGTGTGTGTGTGTGTGTGTGTGTGTGTGTGTGTGTGTGTGTGTGTGTTTCTGTGTGGAAGTAAACCTTAAAAGTACAGGTCTTAATATACATTTCTTGTCTGCTCCTCACAAGTTGAGAGGTGGGTCAGGGTCCCTCCTGCAGGTAAACTGATGTTAGTGTCCATATTTGTTGTCCTGACATAGGATTGCATATTACACATTCATTGCTCATGTTAGGATCACATTACAGGTTGTAAAAGGTATGGAATGTGGTATTGTGATTTGCCGTTGTTTATATCAGGAGCAGTTGCCATTGTAATAGTGGTGTATACACCGTTGTAGCCACTGTATAAGGGTAATGTTTCAGACATGTCCCTACTGTAGGCTATTTGTCCTACCATTATGTTCATCTCTATCCACACATCTTGCACTGACAGGTTGTTAGGTGTACTTCAGGACTCTTACATACCCTTCAGATATGCCACCATGGTGACCACTGTGATGCAGTGCAGTTAACACCAACAATAAGTGAACATGGACAGCATACATTATGGATAGGTGTGTTAAATGTGTGCATGGCAAATAGCATGGCCATAACATGGCCAGTGCATTGGCATACCTGAACAAAACAACTCCATACTCGCCAGCTACAGGCTGTTGCCCCAGTTGTATACCAGAGGGACCTAAATAGTTGTGTGAGAGAAGTAATGTAGTAGCCACACCTGTGGGATTGGTACAGGGTGGGAGCAGCATTTCAGCACATTGACAGTACAAACCCACAATACTAGAGATTATGCACATCTGTTCATTACTACACTGCAGCAACAGACCATCTTATCTGAGATATGCATGTAGATACTTTACAGATGAAAATGGATAAGCAACAGTGGTCTAGTAATTTGCCCCGGGGCCTTACCTGCACTCTCCTCGTCCATTGTGTGGGTGGCACCCACCTCCACAATGCTGTCTTCAGCCTGCTGGCTTGGCTGGTGAGTGGGTGCCCTAAGGCTGGTAAGGAGCTCCTCAGCATGTGTCAGAGGGCTGGATGGCATGACCCCCTCCTGTGGCTAGCTGGTCCCTCCTAACTGCAATGCTGACAAGCATGGAGGACCAGATCTGTGCAGCGATGCCACACCTGGTCACAATTTCTGTTGTGCAGGCCAACATCATTTACCTTGTGGAAGAGCTTGTTTGACAGGGTGGTCCTCTCCTGCAGATCCTGGGCCCTGTGGCCAAAGAGGATGGCATGATAAGGTATTGGATGATTGCATAATTTTCCAGGTTTGTGCATGTGGGCAGATGTTCCTGGGACATTGTACCTGGAAGACATAAATAGAAAAAAGGTCACAGGACCTCATACGGTTGTCCACATGCACATCAACAGTGGTTATTACTTGCAAATAATCCAGACTATACCATAGCACTGTGGATATGAGGAATGTACACACCCATGTTGACATGCCAGCCTCTTCTATGATATGGAATGGGGCCACAATATTGCATTTGTTAACATTACACACACCTAAAATGTGGCATATGACCTATGCAATCCAATGCAGTATCAAACAAATGTGTTAGTCATGCAGATGCTGAATAAGATGCATACAATATGTGGTTTGCATAAGTGTGCACACCCTTAACACAAAGGTTTGTTGAAGCACCTGTTACGTGAACTACAGTAGTCACTATTCCTTGAAGGGGTATACTAGCATGGTCCATCTTCATTTGCCATTATTTGGTCACTCTGCCCTGCAAATTTCCCCCAACTCTGCCAGATTGCAAGGTCAGCTCATGTGCACAGCCCTTGGAGATTACACAGTGGTTTCACTATTGCTGTAAAGTCAGGGTTATGTCTGACACAATTCATAACCTTCACTGTGTTCTGATCTAGCCATTCTTAGCAAGCTTTGGATGTATGCTTCGGCTCACTGTTGTGTTTCAAGCTGACACCCCTCCCCATCCTCAGCCTTATTGCAGATGCTTGACAACTATGGGCCACACATGAGTGTTATTTTGCAGTGTTCCAAATTCCAAACGCCATGTCTACCAGCCTAGTTCCAGCTAATGAACAGCAAACCTAAAGGTGTACACTGGCACCAGCAAGCTAAATATTGGGGATGGTGGCCCTGAGGTGGAGTGAGGTGTTGCTTGTGAACCACACATATCTTTATGAATGCTGTCTGTTGGTTTGAGCCTTGGTCTCATGACACCATTACACATTGCAAGACATGCCTTTGGGAGACTTGATGTTATGCTTATGCTACCTGTAGAGAGTCCTTAATGATGTAAAGTGAGATAACTCTTTTGTTTGATTACCCTAACCCATAGGCCACATTTATGCAGAATCCTGGCAATTGTCAACACAGGTACTGCACAGGCAGTACTTGTTAGACATTCCTGCAAGTCCCTCAGTGTTGCTGCATGTTTCTGGGGAGCCTCCATGACCAATTTACAACATGTTTTGTCATCTGTTTTGGATGGGCATCTGTTTGTTTTCTACATCAGTGTTGTCCCATACTTCATACACATGTACATGACTGCCTGCACTGTTTGCCATGGTATATGCAATGGTGACGTAAGGCTACTTTTCCCACTCCTGAGTGCTACCTTTTGGATATGGGATCTATTTCTTGGTTTGTAAGATCTGTGCAAGCCACGGCTGCCTCTGTTGCAGGTGAGTGGGCAAATGTCATGGACATACTTCTTGGACAGCAGAACATTACTTGGTGTGACATTGAGGCCCTGTACTTGATGTAAGGTGTGTACTCAAGAAGAGTGAATGCTGTCAGTACTTCACAAGCTGCTTCCACAATATGTTATTTGGAGTGTGTGCACACATATGCTTCCAGTATTTGCTAAGGTATGTATTTCCCATATTTGTTGTCCTGACATAGGATTGCATATTACACATTCATTGCTCATGTTAGGATCACATTACAGGTTGTAAAAGGTATGGAATGTGGTATTGTGATTTGCCGTTGTTTGTATCAGGAGCAGTTGCCATTGTAATAGTGGTGTATACACTGTTGTAGCCACTGTATAAGGGTAATGTTTCAGACATGTCCCTACTGTAGGCTATTTGTCCTACCATTATGTTCATCTCTATCCACACATCTTGCACTGACAGGTTGTTAGGTGTACTTCAGGACTCTTACATACCCTTCAGATATGCCACCATGGTGACCACTGTGATGCAGTGCAGTTAACACCAACAATAAGTGAACATGGACAGCATACATTATGGATAGGTGTGTTAAATGTGTGCAAGGCAAATAGCATGGCCATAACATGGCCAGTGCATTGGCATACCTGAACAAAACAACTCCATACTCGCCAGCTACAGGCTGTTGCCCCAGTTGTATACCAGAGGGACCTAAATAGTTGTGTGAGAGAAGTAATGTAAGTAGCCACACCTGTGGGATTGGTACAGGGTGGGAGCAGCATTTCAGCACATTGACAGTACAAACCCACAATACTAGAGATTATGCACATCTGTTCATTACTACACTGCAGCAACAGACCATCTTATCTGAGATATGCATGTAGATACTTTACAGATGAAAATGGATAAGCAACAGTGGTCTAGTAATTTGCCCCGGGGCCTTACCTGCACTCTCCTCGTCCATTGTGTGGGTGGCACCCACCTCCACAATGCTGTCTTCAGCCTGCTGGCTTGGCTGGTGAGTGGGTGCCCTAAGGCTGGTAAGGAGCTCCTCAGCATGTGTCAGAGGGCTGGATGGCATGACCCCCACCTGTGGCTAGCTGGTCCCTCCTAACTGCAATGCTGACAAGCATGGAGGACCAGATCTGTACAGCGATGCCACACCTGGTCACAATTTCTGTTGTGCAGGCCAACATCATTTACCTTGTGGAAGAGCTTGTTTGACAGGGTGGTCCTCTCCTGCAGATCCTGGGCCCTGTGGCCAAAGAGGATGGCATGATAAGGTATTGGATGATTGCATAATTTTCCAGGTTTGTGCATGTGGGCAGATGTTCCTGGGACATTGTACCTGCAAGACATAAATAGAAAAAAGGTCACAGGACCTCATACAGTTGTCCACATGCACATCAACAGTGGTTATTACTTGCAAATAATCCAGACTATACCATAGCACTGTAAGCTATCATGGCTTTGACATCTTGAATTGCATCCCTGGCCTTGACTTGCCCAGTTCCCCCAGTGTTGGACACTTAATGGCATAATCCACTATTCATCATTCATTTCTGTGTAGAGGGATGACAGTGGCCATCTTCCATGTGGATGGTGGCATGTGTGTGTTTGACTGTAGGGTGTGATGGAACTCTGAGCACATGCCTGTGTTCATGTAGGAGGAAAACTGTGATGTTCTCATGCCCCATGGAGACTTGTTGTTCTTGCCATCAGTCGGGATTATGTCATGCTCACCATTGATGCTGGCAGGAGTGTGGTTGATGTGGATATCCCCCTGTACTAATGTTGTGGACAGGGTGGCACAGTTCCCTTTGTATCCTGTCTGATGCAGGTTGCCTGTATCCATGACATGTGTGTATGAGGTGTGCCCCCAGTACAGGTTGACTTGTGTTCCTGGCTCTGAGACTGCGTACATATGTGTAGACATGGTTGCAATTGGCCTTGGTGGTTTGGATATGTCTGATTTCTAGTCATAGTCAGTGTTACATTAAGTCACATGTGAACTTACATGGTTGCTCGGATAGAGGTGCACTTGCTTCCAAGTTGTGGTGTGCACCTATGTGTCCCTGTACAGCCGCTATAGCAACCTATTATGTGGTTTGTGTCTTGGTGCTGTCCACCAAGGGGGATTACTCTATTGTTGGTGGAGGATGGTTGTACAGGTAAAGTACTGTTGATTCCATATAGCTACAGTGCATATGAATTGTACACACCCCTGTTACAATGCATGGTACTTGTGCAATTGGAACATGACCCCACAAAAACAACCTATGAACCTATGAACCTATGTCAACACAATCCCCACCTGTGATATCTCGTATAACCTGCTCAGTTCAATAGGGAACATAACAACCTGCCCTGTGGAAACATATGATAACAGTAAGTCAGTTGAATGTGTGCGCACACCCTTACACGGATATGTTGTGTAAACACCTGCTGAGATGATTACAGCATCCATTTGTCTTGGTTTGTACTTTAACATCACATCACATCTTTACTTGGCAATGGTTGCTCACCTTCCATGAAACAGCTTTGTTTCTTTTTCAATAGAATTGTACAGGTTATAGGTCACATTTGAGGTGAGAAACATTTTGACATGACTTTCTCTGGTCTCAATGATATACAGCACACAGACATGGCATTCCAACAGGGGTTTGCACACTTTGATATCCAGTGTAAATGGGTGTTGATATAGCTGTTAATGGTAGGCATGGACAGTGGGTCATAACACAGTTGTCCACTTCTCTGATTACTACATGATAAGAATGCCTACTGTAGTACCCATATCAGTGTCATGGCAATGCAACAATCAGTAGCAGTACACATTCTATTTTGTTGTATTCAGTGACAGTGATATTACACACATGTGCAACATGCACATCCTATTTTCAGGACTGCTTGTGACCCATGTTATTAATTCTGTGCCTTTCATACATACACATGCTCAGGGGATACCTGGTATACATTTGTGCTCTATGTCATTATGGCACACTGTATTTACAGTCTTGCAGCTCAATCATATATCTCAACCTGTTATACCAGGACTTCTGGTCATTGGTCCACATCACTGGGTGACAAAACAGGGAAGTCAATTTTGGTAAAGTATTAATATAGCTGCCATAGCACAAGTATATGTGTGAGTGACTACAGATATCTTTCACAACTGTGAACATTGTCCATAAGAACACTGTACAGTTGAATGTTATTAATTCAATATATCACATGCAGCTTAACACACACATCTGCAATGGTGCTTTACTATGCTCATGCCCTATATAGGTATCCTAGATTTACAATACAAACATGCAGAATATTAATATACACAGCTAACATATGGATATGGGCAACATCCCATTAACTGGCCTAGCAGTGGCACAGACACAATGTTTGACAGACACTCTAGTGGTTGCCATATGTGAGCTGTCCTTTCCCAGGATGTGTCAGGCTCCTCAGCTGTGACCCAACCTATCCACCTCTTAGAGCATCACATGTGGACAAAGCCTAATATTAGGGGATATATATATAGGGACATATCATATATATGCCTATTACAAGCCTATGAAGTTTGTAGCAAATAGCTACATCATGTGGGAGTTCTCATTTTACCTTTCCTATATGGAAGACATCATTTATGTGTGGGGGCAGCAGTGTTACAGACAGGAGGTAGGAATACCTCTTACAACAGGACTTGTTGAAACAGGCCAGCTACATGTTTGTATAAGGTTCCAGACCTAGGGACAATGTGTGAGTATTGTTGTTATATGCATTGAATACTGCTAGTTTTACAGGGTTTGTGTGTACCTGCTAGTTTTGCATGGAATGCAGTCTGTCTGCATAGATCTCAACTATGGGCCTATCCACATTATAGCCAGAGTATTGGCTGTTATGTTTTGTCTGTTCTCCATACAGGTCTTGCCCCTGACATATCAGTGGCATTCTCTCCATTGATTGCTATCAGTACATGGCAACATCCATTTGTCTTTCTGACTTCTTATTCCTAAGTAAGGGTACACTGCAACCAATCCTGTAACACCAGCAGTTTTCACAGTGTATAACAACAATATTTCAATTATGGCCCTGTGTTTCAGCCTCTGTCCTCCACTTATATACCAGGCTTTGTCCAGATGTCATGCAGTAAGAGATTGATATGTATGGTCTATCATTATTTAGTGCTGACATTCCTGCTATCATTACAGTGACGTTGTGGACTCCCACACAAGTTGTGAAGTAGGGTCCATATGTATGAGGGCTACAGCTGGAGAAAACATGTGTGACCCTGTACAGTCTGGAGGTCAGTGTATATATAACACTGTTATATGCCCTTGTAAGAGATTTTATGGGGGAGGGGTATTAAATCATTGTAACCTAGGCTGTTACATGTGAGGAATATCAGTAATAAGAAACATAAAGGTATATGGCTGTACATTTTCATTCATTTCACCATAGGAACAATGGTGGGCTAGAGCTTACTGTCTTGCACACAGTTCTGTTTGTCAGTGTGAAAATTGTGTTTTAAGTTAATCATTGTTATGTAACTGATGCATTAACATTGTGACAATTGATACGTTTCCCCTTAGGGGTTGACTACAGAGTGTAATTGGAGGCTGTTGAACTACATCTATAATTATAAGTGTTGACTGATTCCAGTCTTCAAGGCAAGTGTGTTTTTTACTGTTGTACTGCTTGAAGGCTTTAGACAAGACAGCAAAGTATGTTATGTTTTGCAGATTACTGTATCATATGTTTTCTTTGAGAGCTGCATTAATCAGTTATTATGTATTTCAAACACCTAAATGCTATAAGAAATGGCATAAACAACTGAAATAGTACACAAATAAACATTTATATGTATGCAAACTGTGTGGTGTCATGTCCTTTGCCTTGTGTGTGGGTATATGCTTCATGCAGTAATTCTCATTTGTAGGAAAGAATCAGACACTGACCTTTTGAAAAGGTGGCAACTGTAGGAATAATGGCTGTTTGATATGCTGTGCACCCCCTGTATGTACTCTCTTTATACATATCTATAAGTATATATATATATATATATATATATATATATATATATATATATATATGTGTGTGTGTGTGTGTGTGTGTGTTTGTATGTATCATTAGAATGTTTAGTGCTTCCACATTGTACATTCCCTATGGTAGACTGACTGTTCTGCATGATATGTTAGAGAAATCATCCTAAAATCTTACAGCTCAGATGGCTTAGTGGTAACTTGTTGTGGCTATGTTGTGCAGGATCCTGAGTTCAAGAATTTCAAAGGCTGGCTATTTTGTTGCAAGGCAGAATATTTCAGGTGTGGAGGAAGGGATAATAGCAATAATTACAAGAGGACCCTATTTTGAGCCCCTTCACCCCCATTTACAGTGCCTTTGGTCAGATGTTTTGCAGTGAGAGGTTCAGAGTGAGGATCCAATGTCCAAATGCACTACATATGTATATATATATATAGATACATTTTCCCTACTGTTGAATGACTGTGCTGCATGATATGTTTGAGAAAACATCAAACATATCTGCAGCTCGGATGGCTTAGTGGTAAATTGCTATGCAAATGGTGTGCAGGGTCCTGGGTTTGAGACTTGTAAGGGCTAATTTTTTTGTTGCTCGGCAGAAGAAGGGCTGTTGCATACCAAGTGATTAAGGCACTTTTAAGCAGTTGTAAGTGGGTTTGCGTGGAGGTAAGCAATAATAACTTCCGATTATCCTTGTAGACAGCTAGCCTGAAAGTGCTTAATCTGTGTAGGCATTACTTAGCACTGCGCAAACAGGCTTAATCCCATGTACTACTGCTTAAAAGTGCTTACTACCACTTACCCCCGAGCTAATTTCTTTAAAAGAAAAGAAAAAAGGGGTGATAGGAAAGTGGTGAAAAAGGGGGCACTCAGAGGGAAAGACAATAGGAAAAGTAGCTAGGGATCTGCAGGATGGGTGTAGGGAAGGTCCATAGCTGTCCATTTCTTTTACAGCAGCAGCTGTGCATATATACCATATTTGGAGGTATATTTGGGCACTTAAACTCCTGAGGGAGGGGTAAGAACAACAATAATGTGTTGTGAAGCCAATTAGGCCAGATTACATGTGTCAAGTGGACACGTGTGAAATGGACAGCTATGTATGTGGCATTTTTTTTTTTTTTTGGGAACAAATTGCCTTTCTTTAAGGTGAGAGTGGGATGTTGGGGAAGGATAGTAGGTATATTTGGGGAGGTAGGTTGGGTAGGAAGACAAGACAGCATACAGGGGTGGTATATTACACATGTGGGGGCTAAACACCTTGGACAGGGAGGGTTGTTTGTAAATCGGAAGCCCATGAGCTCCCAAATGGAAACAGTGGGACTGAGGTCCCCACCCATGGGCAGTCACCACTGCACCTTCACGGCCCCAAAGGTGGCTGTGCTGGGAGCTGAGCAGGAGGGGCAGACTGACCATCTAATTTGTGCCACGCAGCCCTCAAATTGGCATAGCAGATCTCCAAATTCCTTTTGGAGCTCACTACACACCAAACCCTAGACCTGGCTTTGGGTGAAAGGATCCTGTTCGTGCCCACTCTCGAGGGTGATGAGGCCCATCCCCTGAGGCAGTTCCACCCGAAGGTGGTGCAGGACCAGCAGATGAGAAGGTCCTGGGGTGGGTCCCAGATCTACTGGGGCCCAGTGCCTTGGCCAGATGAGGTGCGAGAGGTGGGTCCGCTGTGACCGACCTTCCCAAACATGCTATAGTGTTACAGTTTTAGAACATATGCAGGTTAGTAATAGTCAACACAATCCAGAATTAGTTATAACAGCATACATAGATATTCCCATTAACCCAAAACAACATATTTGGAACAGTTGCATAGCAAACAGAACACATGCATATATGGAAGTAGACATTACAATGGCATGCAGGTTACATTGATAGCAATAGGCCACCAATGATAGTATTTCAACATGGAACATTAATAGAAACACATTTCAATATTTGTTGAACAATAAGACATATATCCCAACAGTAGGTTTGGTGTAAAACATACCCATTGATTTGTGTGTTTAGATTATTGTTGTAGATATGGCGGGGTGAGAGAGAGATGTCAATTAACATCTTGTATATCCTTGCAGTACTCACAACTTTAATGATCATTGCTCTAATCATTACTCTACAGGTATTATTACAATACCCTATGGCCTTGATTTGGGCAGTGGTATGTTTGTACAGAGTGTGTACTTCAACTGTCTTATAGCTACATTATACTTCTCTTACTTGGTAGACCTGTGGGGGGAATGTTTGTTAACACTCCCTGACTGTTTCTACACATATTCCCAGATTCCTAGATATATAATTCTGCACATACCTCTCAACATCTTAATGCAAAAAATCTGTACAAAGCTTGACAAACTGGGGATACAAATAGGGGCATATTTTAAATATTGCTCTTATAAACTTTTAGACAGTTGCTAGAGTAACAGGATTTGTTTTAATATATATTTTCTGAAGGATATGAAGTTTGAAACTCATATGTATGTCATTATTTAGTAACTACAGTCCTGAGATCATCCCAGTGATTTGCCAGGAAAATAGAGGAACAAGCCAAAAATATGAGGCAAAAATCTGGACATTCTGCACAAATCTGTACAGTTGAGGGGTATGATTATGTATACAGCTTACTACTACTGCCGGAATTCGAACCATGGTTGTGTGTGCTAAAAGTGCAACAATTTGTGTTTCATCAGAGTGAGCTATATAGAAAGTGCTGTCTCTTTTTTCACTGTTTTCTGTCTAAGTCTCTCTTGTTTGTACAATCTGACCTTGTACTTTCAACATTCTTATACAGACATTTCTAGACATATTTTTTATGTAGCACAGTGTGAGAAACAGTTGACACAACAGTACTATTCACATACCAGATATTGGTGAATGCAACATGTGAAGCAATACAATACCAGAGTAAACACAACCAGTCCAGGATTTAGAACTTTATTGTAGTCATTTATCCTTTTATTTAAATATGACCTATATGGGACTATTACTGTCATATTGTCTAGTTTATTCAGTGGAAACCATGCACAGTTTTTATAGTGCCAGGTGACATTTTACTCCTTTATGTTTATTTGGTATGACTACTACAAGCAGGATTGTTACTTACCAGCCACATGATGCAGCCTTTGCAACCTGCTGGCATGGGCTTCCTACTTCACAGCCCGCTCAGCTGCAGCTGTAATGAAAATAGGGAAACATTTATGCATACCTATCCATCACATACACAGGCTGGACTTTGGTAAACAATTATTGCTATGAATACTTACACACTGCTGGGACATCTCCCCTGTCTCTTGCTTCTTGGACCCACTGCTCCAAGAGCTCCATCTTCCTCCATTTCAAGTCGACATAGTAGTGCCAGACCTGCTCACCAGTCCGAGGGATACCAGTGGCACTGGTGAGATCACGGGCTAGAGACTTTCCTAGGCTTCCACTTTATATTGTGAGCCTGGTACTGGTCCTGCTGCGGTCTCATGTCATGTTTTTTTACTAGGAGTCATACCATGACCTTGGAATCCTGTATGCCCCAGTGTTGCACCCAGAAGCAAGAAGGAGACTCACTGGGCTGACCACAATACATACATAAATAAATAAATAAATAAATAAATAAATAAATGCAAGGAAAGTGCTTACCTTTCTTGGGATTAATGTCAGTAAACAAAGAGGAATAACCTTTGGCTGGATTTATAGTTGTGGGTACATTTAACATTGGAGTTCACTGGGAAGTTTATGGTTTGCACAGCTATGTGCAGCTAAGCATGCACTGGTTGAAAGGGGCAGCACAGGTGTCACCTCTTCTGGTCAACTTTGTTATCACAGGTTCCTGAGTTTTATATTAGAGGAGATGAATATGACTGAGGAAAGTGCCCAGCAAGTTGTCTTCTTCCTTCCTGCTTAACAGATAAGAATGTGTAGCTTATCATAGCTCAGTAGAATAGATCACCAAGTTGTATTATTCTTTTCAGTTTTGGTCATAAGTTAAGTCGGTAAAGTGACATAGACCAGTTATTGGATACATAATCCTTTTTGTTCCTACATGCATGCATCTGCGACAGGGCCTGCTGCAGTAATGAGAAGCAAGTGCTGCTAAGCGCAGATTGCTGGCACTGATTGCATTTTGCTAACATGCATCTCTGAAATTTCCTATGTAGGGTGTATCTTTGTAGAGTTGTGCAGCAATGTGTACAGGCTGCTGCAGTTACAGCTATGAATCATGATACTATTTTGCCTGTGTTCATTTGCATTTCATTACTACCTCAGTTTTTAACAGTTTACAGGACTTGATCAGTGGCTCCTTTATTTTGCAGTTAATTGACACATGCATTCCTTCATCAGGGCTTGAGCCCTCTGACCCATTTTGTTTCCCAGTGGAGGAAGGACTCAGGTGATCAGGAGTGGGACAGTCTTCTGATCTTGCAGACTGTAATATCTCTACCTCTCAGCAGTTTATGTTTCACAATAGTTGGCCTTGAGATATGTATACATACTACCAGGAATACTCAACCTCCCAGCTAAGACATACACCACTATGCAGTGTAGGAATGTTAGACTCCATGTTGTAGATTATATGCCTGTGCTACTGCAGGTGACATTTCTCCCTCCCCTGGATCCACAAGGTAGTGGATGGGCATTCACACCCATCCTCTCTCACCCTATCCTTCAGAGCCTGTGCAGCTGGCTGAGCATGGGTCATCAGGGCTAGAGTCCTTGTTTTATGTCACTGTACCATGGCATTGGGTTGTTGCCACCTCATTTGGTTGTATAATGTAATCTACATCTTTTTATGCAGTCATTTCCATACTTTGCATAATGTACAGTATGGATGTTATCTGCTGGATTTCTGGTTTCTCTAAATAGTCCGTGCCCTGTGCTTTTCTACTAAGTGTGCAAATTGCCACTGTATGCTAAGCAGTATGTTTTAGAATTCTGCCCATAATGTTAGTGGATTTATAGGTTGCACATTCACCTCACTGCTGACAGATTAGAAAGGTGTGGCTTTTATTGCTGACATCAGATACCTGAATAATCCAAGTTATATACATTACATTACATTACATGCTTGTACTCCTGCACTAATTCAGCATAACCTGAATGTTGTGTTTCTGAGGGTATAATGACTGTCCTTTTTGCCAAATGTAAGTCTGAAATATGAGAAAAAAAAATCAGGCTTCCAATAATTCTGAAGTACTGAATTATTGAATCTCAGATATTGGTTTCATAGACTACACACAGAAGATTTATTCTGTTTTGTTGAACTGATATAGCCTGAAGCTGTGCATCAGATAATTTAAGTATAAGAGGGAAAGCGGTTAAAATAATATCATTTTGCTATTATCTTAAATGCAGTTGAAGTTTGTAATGTGATTTCTCTCATAAGTGGAATCTTATGGTTCTGATGTTATCTGCCTTCCATACGCACATGTGTTATATTGTATCATGTTTCCAGAGTGCACTTGACAGCTAAAGGGTTGTGGAACTTGAATGCAGACTTTGTATTATAGACTTTTCATGATGTTTTTATCGCTTGAATCACTCTCTCAACCTGAACATTAGACTGGGGATAGCATGGTAAAAATAGGATATGTTGAAATTTCCTTTGTTGTTTTAATGCTGTAAATTATCAATTTACATGCAGTGGACCATTTTCTGTGATCAGTATGTCAGGATTACCATGTTGAGAACATTTTTACTTCAAGAGTGTTATGACAGTTTGAGAAGCAACATGTTTTATTCTGGTGACCCCAGAGTGCTTACAAGAGTGGTAAAACAGGTAAGGTATTGATTGAGTGGAATGGAACTGATGTAAAATAAATTTACTCCATGAACTTGCTGGAATATTGTGAGATATAATTTCATCTTTGGAGTTGCTTTTATGATACATATTGCAGATCTGACTTTTGCTATAAATTCTATCTGTTCTAATATTCCTGGAGAAACTAGTATATTATGTAATCCTGTATGCACTTAATTTCCCTGTGTGCTTCATATTTTCTCTCTGATAAGAGATTACATGGCTGGGTTTGCTCAATTCCTCAGATGAATTTGAACATCAGTTCTTGTGATTGATAGATTTCATCATAATAAGTAGACTAGACTTGAATTAGTAATGGAGCACTTTTCTTGTCATTTTGTCTTAACTTGCATACTGTGAATTCAGTGACTCATGCCCATCAGTTCACACACCTAGTGGTGCTGAAATGATGCACCTGTTTGTGCACACAACTCAGCTTAATCTGACCCAATGATTTCAAAATAAATCAGTTATGAATTACTGAACACATACACAGAATTTCCCCAAGCCCATTAGCCTAAATGAGCTCTGAGTAATGATATTACATTTGGCGGTGGTAAAAACTTGAATATACCACTTATGTACAACTTTTTAATCTGGCCACATCTTTTGAGTTTGTGAATTCAGTGAAGAAGCTGAGCATGTGATTTCAGCTTATAAATCAGCAGCATTCACAAATTGCTATCTGCTTTACAGATAAGTTTGGATAGTGATCAGATGTCATTTGTACACTGTATACATTAATTGGCTTCAATCACTTGCAAAATGAATTTTTGTCCTTTCTAGGCTTCCATACCTGTGAGAAATTAGGTGGTTCCATCACTTTTCTTATAGCTTCCATTATGAAATGGATATGGATTTATTATCATGCTGACACCAATATTAACAGTATTAACCACACTGATCGAAATGGTGCTTGCTGAAATAAATGGTTCCCATTTCTAACTTTATCATCAATCTCATACATAACTGAAGTTTTTTTTTTTTGCTTCCTGAATAACTGGCACATTTTGTACATTATGCCCTGAATTTACACCACTGTTTTATTAGCAGTAGACTCTAACTTTCATTTTAATTTTACAAACAAAAGTAATTTAACAAGCAGAAAACAACTGGCAATTAACAATTAAATAAAAATGTTGCAGAATTCTGCAAAAATTCATAGTGCTTTTGTCTTAACAAAAAGATTTCATTAAACTTTGTTGACAATACTAAAACTCATTTAAATAGTACAAGAAGATCCTAGGAAAATATAATGTACTATTGTTTGAAACAACACTACAATTCAGTGTCTCTGTTTCTTTTAACCATTCAGTCTAATTTGCTAGCAGCACTCCTTCCAGTTTAGTTCACTCTCTGCATTTATTGCTTACTGAAAACAAAAAACTTGATCAATGACAGTAGACTTAAAACTTTAGTTTACCCACTGGACTGAGTGCCTAAAAAGGGCATTATTTATATTATTTGTTTCAGTATCAAGTGAGCTTCCATATATTGTGTGGCAAAGTTCCTCGGTAGTTAAACCAATGTAAAAGCAATGCAAAATTCATACTTCACAGAATAAACATCATAACTTAATCTACAATTTAAACATCCAGGTACTGAAATAAATTTCTTGTCATTCAACAGCACAGCACCACTTTGGTGACTAATGAACTTTCATTACTTATAGTATCCACATTTAAATACATTTCCTTCACTTCCTTAAAAGAAATAATGAAAGAAAGAAACTGAGGCACGAAATTGTAATTGATCATATGGTTTTGTGCACAGTATGTATGACATGACCTTCTTGTACTATTTAATGCAAATCCTTTCATTTGAATACTAGTCAGCTGTGATGGTTTCCACACAGATTTTTCTGGTGTCATATCAGATTCATAAAAAATGTTTGCATCTTAGTTCATCTTCTTTTATGCTCCATGCATGTCTGTCTCTCAATACTGAATCATGCAAATTACCAAAATCTGTCTGAAGAATTTACAGACACCTTGCACAATTCATAAATGCCTTTTTCTGCACTGGTATTTGTATCTAACACATTAGCTTTCCATGTGCATACATCCTAAAAGCAGTAATGGTGAACAAAGACATTGCATATTGTAACAGTTAGATATTTATTACCAACTCCATTTAGATGTTCAGTCAGAGAGCAAAGATATAGAGTTGTGGCAGTATGCAATGGTCATCTTCAGGAACTGAAACAGAAGCATTATTCACATCAGCTAATTCTAGACGAGTATTTTCTGCAAAGCAACCTATACCTTGTCTGGCAAATACTGGAACAATACTGCCTAAATGATGTCAGCATACTGTCACAGAGGGCGAATCTTGGAATTCAACCATAGTCAGCCACATATTCAGCTGAATATGTGTCCCAAGCAGGTATGTCCCTAGCCTTAAGCAGCATTCTACCATCACCCAGAATGATGCCTCAGTACAAACATAAAACGATTAACTTATCAATTGGCTTAGTTTCTGGTGTCATTCCAAGGGTATCCAGTACCTGATAGCCTGGGAAGATATGATCGACAGACCACGATGCTTTGTCAGAGATGGCCTGCATCTGTCTCCCTTGGGCTTCAGGCTTCTGGCAAAGACACTTGCCTCCCCCATACTGCCTTTTTTAGGCAATGCCATGAGGTCAAAACTACCAACATGAAAATTTCATCAAAACGCAAATTAAAGGTCATGCTGCTAAACCCTAGGGGTCTAAACATGAAACTGCACTCATCGCAAGCATTCTTAACCCTGGAAGATTCTGACATTTGTGCAGTCATAGAAACCTGGTTCAAAGCTGCAGAGAGCACTTCACCCATAACAGGTTACTCGTCCTATCATACATTCAGACTCCAGACCATAGGCAGCAAAGCAAAATGAGGTGGAGTTTCAATATATATTAAAGACATACACACCTCCAGGCTGGTCAGACAGTATGATGCACAGGAGGCACTCCAGGTGCAGTTAACCATTGACAAGACCTCTTTTCAAATCATAGCTAGCTACAGGCCCCTAACTTTGACTCAAGATGTCCACTCCACCTATCTGGGCCTCTTCGAATCTATCAAGATTCAACCCTTTATCCTGTTCCTGGGAGACTTTAACTATCCAACCATATACCGGAAAAACTACTCATGCCAAGGGAACGTTAACTATTCAGCCATAGACTGGAAGAATTACACATGCCAAAGCACAAATGTCCAGAGATTCCTTGATTTCGTTGATGAAAATGCTTTAGACCAGCTAGTCGACATCCCCACAAGAAGTGATAATATCTTGGACTTGGTATTAACCAACATGAGTAACCACTGTATCATCCCTACAGTGTCATTCTCCTTGGTAAGATCTGACCACAAAGCACTCACTTTTGAAGTCACCATCTCCCCCGACCTCTCCTTGCTAGGGTCAAACATAAAAACTTCTCCAAAGCTGATTACAGCCTTTTGACAGAAAGTATAAACACCTCCACAGCCCCCTCTCCCTCTGTAGAAACTGGCACAAATGTCCAAACCTACACCAAAATACTATACAAGCATTTATATAGCTGCATGGAATCAGGAATACCTGGCAGGACAAAATCCTCCTCCTCAAGGAAAAGTAAAACCTGTCTGGTGGACATCTGCAATAAATAAACTCTATAATAAAAGGAAAAAATTGCTGTCCAGGACCAAGAAGGAGCAGATGCCTAATTGAAAACAATCTCTCCTTAGCCTGAACAAGCAAATAAGAGCACTAGTGAAATCCTCCAAAGCAAGATTCAAGTCCAAACTGGCCACATCTACTAAAGACCATCATAAGGCCTTCTTCACATATCTCTGCAATCTCAAAGGAAGCACTCAGATCTGCTCAGAATTGGTGGTCAAAGACACCACATACACAAATGCCATAGACATAGCCTACCTGCTGGCAGACAGATTTAGCAAAATCTTCACCCCTCTGTCCACATCAGTAAACCAGGACAGCCCCAGCACCTGCCCCCCTCCCCTTATCTCTAGGGAGCAAGTCATCACTGCCTTCCCAAAGGCAAAAAATACAGTCTACATGGGACCTGATAACATCCCAGGCTGCATCCTTCATGAAGTCAGGCAGGAACTTGCAGCACCATTAGGAACCCTAGTCAACCAAAGCCTGAGTACTGGCTTCATCCGATCTGAGTGGAGGACAACTACTGCCATCCCTTTATACGAAGGTGGAGGGTCCACCGATCCAGGAAATTATAGACCCATCAGCCTAACTAGCCTGATCTGCAAGGCCATGGAATGGATTATCATGACCCTCATTAACAAGGACATTGGCAACCGCCAAACACTTGATCCTACACAGTTTGGTTTTCTCAAGGGGAGGTTATGCTTGTTAAATTTGGTCGACTTCTTTGAGACAGCCACCAAAGCCATGGACGAGGGGAAGACGATACACACTTTCTACCTTGACCTGGCAAAAGCCTTCGATACTATTCCCCACTAAGGTATAATAGATAAACTCTCTCAACTAGGCATCAATCCATATGTTACTAGATGGGTAGCAAACTGGCTCACTGATAGAGCCCATCTAATCAAAATGGGGAAGTCACCTCAAGCAGTAGACCCATAACAAGTAGTGTACCTCAGTGATCGGTCTTGGAACCTCTGTTGTTTAGGATATAGTTTTCTGAGGTGCAGGCCAAAACCAGTGGGCTATGGTTGACCAGGTTTGCAGATGACTGCAAGCTGGGTGCTGTCATCAGTTCCCCTAGTGATGTGGACATCCTCCAAGATGGTCTCACCCAAACAAATGACTAGTGCCAGAAACATGACCTCAAACTGAATGCCAAAAAATGCATCATCTTCACCTTTGAGGAGAGTGACATCCCCACAAATTATCACATTAATAACAAGGTCCTAAGCACACAATCAGTCGTGCAGGACTTGGACACCCAGGTTGATAGCAAACTGACTTTTGACCACCATATTGTCTCCATTATACAGAAAGCTTTCTACATGGCCCACCTCATTAGGAAAGGTATCTCGTCCAGGGACAAGGAGGTAATAACATTCCTGTATTCTTCCCTTATAAGACCTGTTATTGAGTACGATGCCCCTTTCGGCATGTACCTCACAAAGCACATGCAGCAGCTGGAGACACCACAGACGTTCATCACCAGGAGAATCCAGGGCCTCAAACATTTGACCTACACAGATAGCCTAAAAGCCCTGTTCCTCTTCTCAGTCTCATACAGACTACTCAGAGGTGACCTCTGTCTGGCATAGAAAGCAATTTCAGACCCTGACTTGATGGGACTGCTGCATATCCGCAAGTCAAGCTCCACTCGAGTAACCTGGAAGTGTGACCTCAACCTGGTCTGTGACATCAATAGGTAGGACAGATTTGTGCCCCAGAGACTCCCCTTACTGTGGAATAGACTCCCTCTCCACATCAAGCAGAGTATCTCATTAACACTTTTTAAGTGCAACCTGGATAACTGGATGGGGAACAGAAAATACACCCCTGGGATTCCACCTGTGTCTCAGCTGGACAGGGTCATTGAGTGCTGATTTGTCAGAACATGGGCTAAATTCTTAGCTAGGGTTGTAAAAGCCTCAGAGCCAATAGCCTAGTAACTTCCTATGATCCTATGATCCTCTGATCCTATATCTCTTACATAGGGCTGCTGATTAACTATTTGTAATCATGGAGGCTGACAGCACCAGTTTTTAACTGTGTCATAGTCCATATACTCTGTAAGCACAAGCAGAAGTGATTCATGAAAAGTATCTGCACATTGCTAATGCATGCAAAGCAGTTCTTATCTGCATGCTGTTGTATTACATAATTTACTTAGGATCACAATATCTACACATTGGTAATGCATGTGGAGCAACTCTTATCTGCATGCTGTTGTACCACGTAATTTACTTAGGATCACAGCATGGTTGGTCAGTATCTGGATAATGTATAGTACCACCTACCTTCTTTAGCTGACAGTGAGGCATATGTTTTGAGAATGATAGTGCATATGGACCTTGGTAATGCCAAACATGTTTTTAATGTGAAAACAGCTGAAAGTGCTGGTTGTTGATTAGGCATGTTATTCAATGCAACACATCTGGTTGCCATGGTGATTGTGATCTTACTTTTTGTTTTTTTGCTGCAGATAGCCCACAGTTCTGTTCATGAAACCTGTTGCCTGAATAGGCAGCTCCTCCTCAAGACTTCAGAGATTTGTGAATAACAAACGTTGGTAGATTGCTTAGTTTGCATATATACTGTGCACATTACTTGGGTCATTTGTTCCAGCATGTAAGGTCAAAGGCTTAAGAAGGGCAAGGCAAAGGGGTGGCTGTCCTGGTTGCTGTTAGGAGGATTAATTGGTGCTTTAGAAGAGGTGGTGCTCAATCCTTGAAAATGAGAGAAAGGGGCTATCATATAAGTATACATAGCTTCTAGCTTAGCCTGAATAGCCTGAAGCCTTGTGTCCATTTTGATCCTCATCTGCTCTTTTCTTTTAACCTTGGCTTTGGGTATGAGTGTTTTCAGTTGTCCGTCCAAGAATGGGGACATGAAATGGGAATATTACCCAGAGTACCAACTGATCTTGCTGTAGTTCTCCATAAGGTTACATGGACTGTAAAGCATGGAGTTATGTGAAATGCAAAGGACTGAAGTATGTGTTTTTATTTGTATACCAGCCCTAAAGATTTAGTGCCATGTTTATAAATACCACCTACAGTCTGTAGCTATGTGCCGTAACTCATTCATAAATGCATCAGTCGAGTCTTGTGAACCTTGATTTCTAATAAAAAAGAAATGGTGAATATATGACAAGGTGCTTTTTTCACAGTACTGCTGGAACTTGCTGCTCTTTAGTAAGGCTAACATGTTAAATACTTTAACTGCATCATCACCTGCTAGCTGCGACTAAAGCTTCTTTACTCTTTTCAGGTAGTCTCAAAAGATGCTGTGAAAACTGCATCCATTGCTTCCAAGTTTCCTTTTCTGCTAAGTTATCTTAAAGAACCAATGTTATTCGTTTTACATGTAAAATGAAACTCATGAAAGATGTCCAACCCCTGTTGTACAAAAGAAGGTAACGAATATTAGGGAAGTATATTGCTTCACTAATTCCAAAAGCTTTTGCGGCTACTTATTCTCAAGTTTGAAATGTGACTGATTCGAAGATAATTTCAACCTTATTTATTATTTATTTTCTATTTATTCACTGGGTAAGTGGATTGATTTGTTGACTTTTTTCAGTTATGACCTGAGTTCATAGAGAAGAAAATACAAATAAGTCTTTCTAATCAAAATTTTATATAGAATCTGTACATAACAAAATTTGCAACATAACGATCATTGTCAAACATAGTGATAAAATTCAATGTACCAACTGATATTGCTGTAGTACTTAATAACCTTTTTTGTTTTTCTTTGCTTGCAGCTGATTTGTTGAATTGTTTCAAAGTTTAAATTCATTAGAAATTGTTCCAGATAAAAAGTATATTTTTCCTGCTGCTAGAGAGATGCTTTTCTTGTTTCCTTCAGCTAATCCATGGAGATTTGAAAGAATGGCACAGACCATTATTTTGATGTGTATCAGATTTATAAACTCATTTTCTGGTGGTGATTATAAAAACAAAGATACTCTTGGTAGTCTAATGGATTCCTCAATTGGGCATCTTTGCCACAGTTTTTAAATCCTGATCCTATGTGGCTGAAGTGAAGCAAGTGGTGATGGTGTCTAAACAACGGGAAGTTGTGACTGTAAAACTGCCAAGTCAGTGCTGGTGGCCGCTATGATCCAAAGTGAGTTTGATTCAGAGTTACTTCCTAAACAGCTACAGCATGCAAATACCTGCAATGATTCATCCAGGTGCTGGTGAAGGGGAAATCATGCTATTTAATAAGATGACAGCAAGTACCTAAGCAAGATGCAGTTTAGTGACATCCTGAATGCACTAGCCTTATGGGAATATTAAAGACACCACTAAGGTAGTTCCTGTTGAGTGAAGGGATAAAGCTCTAACTATGGCCTACATGTCAAAACTTTGATTTTTAACATGGGTGCCTGACAGAGTTGACAGGAGAGGGGAGGTTGGGTGAACCTATCTGGGGTAAGGTAGGTCAGACCTGGCCAGCCGCCAACACAAAAGGGAAGTGATACAAATGCACAGTAATGGTGTGGGGGTTAGTTTCACCAAACTATCACCTGGTAATAGCCTGAGTGTGCAGAATTAGGCACTTGCATATGGAAGGCATTGTTTTCCTTACAATTAATGCAAAATGCATGTCCTACCCCCACTCACAGGGTACCATAGATGGTCTCCTCATGCAATTCTCAACCCAGATACCGTGATGAAATTCCCAGTTAAGGGGAATGAATGGGAGACATCCAATTTGGGAAGGAGGCTTGAAGGTTAGCAGACATGGGGGCAAAAATCATATAAAACAAATATAAAAGAAACACTGCTATACATTACAGCCACCACTGTGGATATATAATAACCTGAATGAGAAATGAATGTATAACAGCACATTTCTGCTTTGCAGTTTGAATTGCTGAAGAAATTTGAATAAAAGTGAATCAGTTGCTTGGCCCTTTTCCTTAAGGAATTGCTAAAAATGTTATTAGATAACATGTTTAATATGAATTGAGATAGTATAGTTCTACAGTGTAAGCATTGCTCCCCCACAGGTTAACATTTCAATTTGTACATATTAACTTCCGAATTTCAATTTGACCATGTGCTAGCTGGGTTCTAGCTTGAGCTTCGTTCTTCTTTCACCTGTCTAGCCTTTTCTTTCATTTCCCTTGACCTTTTGCTTCATTAGTAATATTCACAAGTATGTTTGAAGTAATATCTTTATTTCCTTAATCAAATTTGTTTGACCCACTTACTGTCAGACTCAGAGCATTAGGTTTCATTTCCTTGACTGTAGTGTATATATTTACTGCAGCATCACTCGGTTTTGGGTATAGGGAAGTATTCCCTTATCCATGAGGTTGTGAGGCATCAAGGTTAATATAAATGGAGTCACGGGGGTGTGGGAAATGAACGGAGGCCGGACATTCCCTTGTAAAATCTTTTTAATTTATTAAATTTGACTATATGGGCCACATCCTATGTTATTTTGGTTTCTGTTGAGCATGATTGAGTAGTATTTGATGAAGTGATATACATTCTTAATTAGTGAATTTCGGTACTCTGCTCACAAAGTGATTAGGAAGGCAGAAACACATCTGTTAGTCATAGGCGAGGAGATACTTTATTTAAAAGCTTCATTTGAAGCAAAAAGAAAATCTTTTAACATACCAATATTAAAGATAGCTAATTTATTTTTTTGTCTTTCACTCATACCATTTATGAGTGCAGTAACACTTGAAAGGGTTGAAGGGTACTGGCCAGTGTCAAGACCTTCCTCAGGAGGCCAGTATTTTCCATGGCTGGCTTCCTTGTTTAGGATAACTACTGGATAAATAGCTTTCATTGTTTGAGCTGTAACACTCCTTCTGAATACACAGCTATACAGTAGTGTTTTTTTTATAGCATTAGGATTCATTAGTTTCTGGAATAGACCACACAGCAGTTGACATTTATTTATTTAACATTTGTTAACCAGGAAAGCCCAACTAGAAGAGAGCCCATTTTCAGCAGAGGCCTAGGGAGAAACACTCCAGGTGCATGTCTTTGTAATGTGGGAGGAAACAAGAGCATCCAGAGGAAACCCATATGAACGCAGGGAGGACATGCAGACTCTGCACAGAAGGCACACAAGCCAAGACTCAAACCAGAGAACTTCTTGCTCTGGGGCAACAATGCTAACTGCAGCGCTGCCAATAAAGTTGGAACTGCCCTGTGTGAGGATCAAACTCACAACTTTCGGGTAATGAGACTGCCACACTACCTACTGTACTATCAAGGCTTCGTGATAAGGTAGCTGGCCCATACAGGAATCAAACCGCAACCTTGGTGTTATTAGCACCAAGCAAAAGCTATGCTACTGGGATTCTTTCTCTTTGAAAGTTAAGGTCATGAAAGCACTTTTCTTATGAGACCCATTTAGCATTACTGTAAAATTCATGCCCTGATCAGTTACATTACCGCCACTAAAAAAAAATTTACTTGTTTCACTTAAATTAGAAAGTCAACTACTGCAGTATCATTATCCTGTCAGAGTCAGTCTTTCCTACTATGAGCCAGACACAGCATTTTATATTTATCCTGTACACCATGTAATGTCAAACCATATTCTTAGTTCTATGCATACTAGGTAATTTTTGTTTTACCTGTTTAGGTGTTGTAACATGATGCAAACCATCTCTGCTTCCTCATAATGTAGCCAAAGTGAATCCTTCAGCAAAATGGCAGCAGATTCTTTTATCACTTCGATTCTGAGAAAAGTCACCACTGCTGTCTTATTCAGCTGTTCTAGTAACCACAAAATTAGTACCTTTTGATCATGTTCTCAGAGTCACGTGTAGGGTCACAGTGACACTTGGCCTGGTCTATTCACCCATTCACTTTCTATGGTTCTAGACTTTATCAGTTCCAGCCGTAAACTTGATTATAAATAGTTGAAGGGATGGTTTTGATTTTTGATATCATAATGTACTAATCAGATACTGATCATACTAAGCTTAATACAGATGATTACGCAGTCCAGGACAGTCAGGAGTTTGCTAAATAAATTGTCCAAATCAAATCTAGGCATGGGAATTCATCATATTAGACAAGGAAAATGACTCTAAGATAAAGAGACACTTGTGTCACTTGCCTCCATTTAGTAATGTAAGATTCTGAATTATATCTTTGGAGACAATTACCCTGCTTAACCATCTGTGTGAAAAGCACAGAAAAGAATTTCTGGGAAATGCAGTCAGAAAAAGATAAAAAGGAGTAAAGCTTGTGAATATTTTATGAAAGTGATGCTGGAAGATTAAACAGAGCAGAGGAATGAGGTTTTGCTGCTTGCTTGGTTGCATTTACAAATAAGGTCTTGTAAGCATTCATTGTAATTTAGATGGCTATAAGAACTGCAAAAATGATTGCAGTAGATAAGCATCCTATCTGTATTTCTGATAGGTCAGAGTTTAACATTTTTCTTCTGTTGCCTGCCTGTGAGTGCAAATGAAATCTATTAGCCACAAAATATATTTTGGATTACGTGCTCGAGTATTTATTATCATAAATTAGGATATTTATAATTTACAGTTCTGAAACACGCAATGGAATGTTTACTTTCTCACAGTTTCTGGGGCTCGGTGGATATACAGTGTTATCTTTTTTCTAATGAGGTCAGATGAAATAGCCTGGGTAGTACCTGTATTTTCCATATACTATCTACATGAAAATGTTTTGTCAAAATTCTAATAAAATAAAATAGCTTGAGATGGAGATGATGACCATAAGAAATTCATTACTTTCTGGAATGAACATACTTAACTCAAAATGAGTGTGCAAAAAACAAAATGAAAATAATAAATAAATAAAATAAATAAAAAGCTGTTGCAAAATTTTCATATCTGCCACATTATGTTTCTTTTTATGACTGTTACTCTGCTTATTGGTATAGCTTTAACTGTAGGAGGCTTTGGTGTCTTGTGCTGATAGTACATTTTCATAAAAAATAGTATCAGTAGAACCTCAAATAAGTTAAAATAGAGGTTCTTCCTATAGTCAGAGGCAGCGCTGACCTTCATCTTTGAACAAACTCAAGGAAGGAGACAAACATTTCTACCAAACTGATGATCTTCAAATTAAGTGTGTTCATCAGCTGTTAAATTATGACTTCTTTCTTTCTGTTTACCTCAGACATAAGTAGATAATATGTTGAAATGACAGTACATTTCTAGCTTTTAAGGTCCTGCTTTTATGCTTCTTTTTTAACACTGATGCCTAACCCTGATCCTTACTTTGTTACTGCCTTTTTACTTGGAAGTCTCAGGTCATTCCCATGTACAGTGTCCCACTGACCATTGGATAAAGGAGATGCATAGACAGGTGGGAAACACTTAGTGAAATTATTGAGTAAGCAGTTAACTTTAAAGAGGCTAGCCTCTAGATTTTTCATTTTTTTGTATTAGAGAGAGATGCGCAGGGTACTTCTTGAAATTCTGGGAATAATAATTGTGCTCCTTGGAACTGGATCTGATGAAGTCAACGAATAACATTGACGAAAACGTTACTTTGTAATTTGCTGACGTTAATAAAGTGAGTGGTTCTGGTCTTCTTCGATCTGATTTTTTGGATTATTGGTTTTATTCTATCAGTAGAGTCTCCGTTTTGGTTTTGTTTGCTCCTTGGAACTACAATTCTAAACATAAATAATATCTACTAAATCTGAGGTTGTGATATCTCAGAACTGCTTTATGATGCAGTGATCTTGGGGTTCCCCATATCCTCACTCACATATACTACCTCTGGGAGTCACCACGGCTATGAACTTAAATCCTTAAATTCTCCAAGGACTGCACCCTCACATAGTAATGTAATAGTTCTTGATGATTTTTTGGTTAAAAACACAAACTTCACACTTGTGATGGTATATTCTTTTTCAAGTCAGGATTCACAATGTGATAGGGGTCCTTAGGTCTCTCCATCCCAATGAGTACAAGTATGATTTGGTAGTTGCTCATTTAGGGAAGAATCATCTCAGGTGCTTCATCCAGATGAAGATGCAGAAAGACACGATCAAGCTTGCTATACATATGTCCAAAGCAGGGAAGACATTAGCCTTGATGGACATTCTGTTATCTCAAAGAATGATGCCTGAGTTTAAAGAGAGAATAAGCTGACTTTAACACTTGGCTGGTTAGTAGGTGCCTTTCCAGGAGGATCCAGTTTGAGTCAACTTTGAAGATTATAGATAGCAAGTCTTTTTTTCTTTTTTTTTTTTTTTATAAGAGATTGGTTTTTCTATTACCATGGCATTTACCCATATTCTAAAACTGTTGCCACTTCTGCTGTGCTGTTTTTAGGGAAACTCTATCTGCTGGACATTCCAATGTAGCAAATTTGTAATTCAGACTGTATTAAGGTGGCAGTGCTCAATGCTAGGAATTTGTACAAAAAGATCCCTGAACTCTTGGGTACATAGTTACTGAATTTCAGTTTAACTTTATTGATAGTACTCACCCTTTTCTCAGTTTAGTGCCTATCACTCCTCCTGACAGAGTGGAATCTGTGGGGAAGTGCCCATATCTATCGAAGAGCTCATCAACTCAAAGTAAATCTCTATGACCCTAAACTAGAACTTATAGAAGTCCAAAATATATTTAATAAAGCATTTACATTATTACTAACTATAGATCCCCTTCCATGTCCCCATGACCATGAAACTTACCTAAATTAACTGGATGGGATATCTATCCAACCTACCCATTCTACATAGTATTAAAAACAGAAAGATAATGCATTACATAGAAATAGTTTGATTTGTGCAAATTTTATCAAATTTAAAATGTTTATTTTGGATAATGTCATGTTGACATCTACAGGAAGTGATTTTCATAGGTTCATAGGTTCATATGATGATACTAGGCTATTGGCCCGAAGGCCCTTATAAGCCTAGCCTAGAATTTCACCCATGTTCCCTCAAAGTCTTTAAAGTCTTGTTAGAGAAACAAGACCTGGATTGGCAGGTGAAGCTTAATGTCTCAGTAGCACTAAACTTAAATTATACCATATACATTAAGAGCATACACCAGTTAAAATCACAGCAAAGAAAATACATGTACTGCAGTATTTTTGCTTATGCTTTAAGATATGGTTGTGTGGCTTTTATATATATATATATATATATATATATATATATATATATGTTTACTATTAGAATTTCGAACGGCACTCCGTCGACTGTGCTATAGTCAGCAACGGAAGTTCGAAAACGTTGAATGTCGAAGTCAAAAAATCAATCTAGGAACGGTTTTAACATGGGTTGAGGTAGGTGTTCAGTATTATTCTGAACTACAAACATCTCCCCTACCTCGACCTATGTTAAAACCCATTCCTAGATTGTTTTTTTGAGTTCGCAATTATCATTTTCGAACTTC